>NC_083408.1:40936535-41238835 GCF_020745735.1 Hemiscyllium ocellatum
GTGAGGCAGCAGTGCTAACCACTGTGCCACCGTGCCGCCCAAATGAGGGAATAAAAAGAGAGAGTTTTATTTTGTTGCACTTTACAATGTACACTGGAGAACAATGCTCCCTCTAATCCTCCCTGCTGCTGCGTGGACCTTGCCAGTAGCTGCAAGGCTGCATAGCTTAGAGGGAATGTTGGCTCACCTCTGAGTTAATAAAAGGTAAAGAAAGATACTAATCTATTACAGAAGTGAGTATATACTTGAAAAGGAGAAATCTTCAGAACTATGTGGAAGTATTGGGGGCAGGGGTTGGGTAACAGTCATTGGAGCAAATTATTTGAATAGACCTTTGAATAGGTTAGATATTCTTTATTGAAAAGTTTTAATGTTTGGCAGTTTGTTTAGGTGAAAAAAAATGTATCACTGTATCGAACGGTAGAGGGGAAAAAGTATTTATAAAGCTCAACAACAGGATTTTCCAATAAATCCAACGATTGAACTCCCAATAGGGCTAGTTAGCTCTGTTGGGTAAGTGGCTAGCGTGTATAATAACATCAACCCATTACAAATTTATTTCCTGCATCAATTGAGGTAGGTGCATGTCCTCACCCTACCTCTCACATTATAGCATCAGTCATGATGAACAAGCCTATGTCAATGAAGACACTATATAAAGAGAAAGAGATTCAACTTTATGGTGATAAATCAGGACAATCAGAACAGCAACTTATAGGGTATTTTTTTAAATGAGGAGAAGGCGGAAGAACAGGAATGAGAAACTTATCAGCCATGATTGAATAGCAGAGCGGATTCGCCGGGCTGAATGGCCTAATTTCTGCTTCTGTCTTGTCTTATGGTCTTATTATTTTCCAGGGGTCCCCATAGATCAAAGGCTGAAATAGGTTGGTCATTTAAGTGGGGTGTATGTAAGAGCAAGTTAGAGACTGGGAATTCTGTGGCATAAAATTACCTCGGGATTGCCAAAAACCGTTCACAATTCAAGTCAGGACCGTGATGGAGTACTCTCCACTTGCCTGGGTGAGTGAAGCTTCAAAACCTAAGCTCAATATCATTCAGGACAAAGCAGCCTATTGGATTGGCATTTTATCCAGCACTATAAATATTCATTCATTCCATGACCAGTGCACAGTGGCAGTGCTGTGTAACATCTACAAGATGCATTGTAGGACTTTAAGGTCCCTTTAACTGTGCCTTCCAAACATGTAAACTCTACAACACAGAAGGACACTCGCAGCACGTACATTTGAACAGTACCACCTGCAAGTTCCCACCACCATCATGACTTAGAAATACATATTTTTCCTTTGCTTCATCAAAATCCTTGAACTTTCTAACACCACCACATAGACTGCAGCAGTTCAAGTTTATGGGTGGCACAGTGGTTAGCACTGCTGCCTCACAGCGCCAGAGACCCGGGTTCAATTCCCAACTCAGGCGACTGACTGTGTGGAGTTTGCACATTCTCCCCGTGTCTGTGTGGGTTTCCACCAGGTGCTCCGGTTTCCTCCCACAGTCCAAAAATGTGCAGGTTAGGTGAATTGGCCATGCTAAACTGCCCGTAGTGTTAGGTGCAGGGGTAAATGTAGGAGAATGGGTCTGGGTGGGTTCCGCTTCGGCGGGTCGGTGTGGACTTGTTGGGCCGAAGGGCCTGTTTCCACACTAAGTAATCTAATCTTAAAAAGAAAGAAGACAGCTCATCAACACCTTCTCAAGGACAATTATGATAAGCAATAAATGCTGAATATGCTAGTGTTGTTCACATTCAATTAAAAGCAGTTACATTCAGTGACAAACTCTGATATCAAACTGGATTTTCACTCTCAATATTCCAATACTGCAGCCAGTATGCACATGTAAAAACTGTTCCTGATCTTACTTAAGCTTGCTGATTGCAGCAGGGTTGGAATAATTAGCCCCAATACCCCTATGTTACAGACAAGGAAGTAGTCAAGATTCCTCTAGGCTCCATTAAGCCTCAGTGTCCTTGTGAATAGCAGGTAAATGCTGGCCTGGGCTCAGCGCTCTGGCTATGCCCTCAAACAGCCTATTGACATTCACTAATTAAAACAAAAACTTGGATAAGAGGAGGAGAAAGATTGTAGCGTGTTACTGGTCTCCATGGAACTAGCTTCCAACGTGAGCCAGCACCTTCAGGAAAGGGAAAGGGTGGGGATAGGAAGCACAAAGACATCTTACTCATCAAAAAACTACTGCAAGTGCCCAGTCCTGACAGTCACAGGATTTCTTCAGCATGAAATGAACAGCAAACCGACCGATTGCTATCTAAATCCTGCAGATTGTAAACAAACGGGAATCATCCTGTTGGTATTTGGCTGCTTTTTGAGGCAAAGCTGCTGATGTAAACGGCTTACAACCGAATCGATCTACTCTCACCCACACCTGTCTGCAACCACAGACTACCATCTTGAACAAACAGACTCAAGATGGATGCACAGACTAAAGCCATCTGCTCATCTGTTCCAAACAAAAACACTGCAGTCCTTTCCCCCCAGCATCACAGCATTCAAGAGACCTTTAAATGTCAATGTTTCTTCTCTTTCTTGGCTCCATCCCATGTGTTTTGTGACATCATTCCCAAACATGTGTTTTTTTTAAGAAAAGAAAGATCAGTTTGAACTTACAAAAAACAACCTATCTATAAGCATAGTGTACCATTTCAATGCTGCATGTTTCTTCAATGCATCCTCATTTTCAATAACACATCCTGGCCTAGATTTTCCTCTCAGCAGCAAACCTGCCTTTGAAGGAGTCCATTCTGGCCTTGTCCATAAGGCTGCAGAGTGAACTTGTTCACTAGCTGCAGGATAGCTCCAGCACAAACTCCCCACTCCAAGGCCTACCACTGAGCTGAGTTATATTCTCATCTGACTCCACTGGAAGTCACACCTCTTGAAGTCAAGCATTCAGCCATCATTCAGCTTGGTGCATTATATCTCCTTTTACTCATTCTGAACTTATTAAAGTACTTGAAAGTTTTAAGTGTTCAAAAATTATTGTAGACTTTTTAACTGCTTGCAAAGACTTTGAAAAGCTTTAAAAATTCTTCAACAAACCGATGTGTCATGCAGCAAACTGGCTGTGCAAACCAACTGACTGAGTACTAACCAAAACTTGCCATAATATTATACAAAAACTGAAATGGCTGGAGAAACTCAAGCAGGTCTAGCAGCATCTGTGGGGTGAAAGCAGAGGTAACATTTCGAGGGAAATAGTTTCATCAGAACTGTTCTGATGAAGAGTCATCTGACTTAAAAACATTAACCATGCTTTCTTCACACAGATGCAGCTAGATCTGCTGGAGTTTCTCCAGCCATTTCAGTTTTTGTACAATATTATGGCAAGTTTTGGCTAGTACTCAGTAAGTTGGTTTGCACAGCCAGTTTGCTGCGTGACACATCGGTTTGTTGAAGGATTTTTAAAGATTTTCAGTCTTTGCAAGCAGTTAAAAAGTCTACAAGAATTTTTGAACACTTAAAGTACTTGAAAGTTTTAATAAGTTCAGAATGAGTAAAAGGCGATATAATGCACCAAACTGAATGATGGCTAAATGCTTGACTTCAAGAGGTGTACATTTCATTTGTGTTCAATGTTTGTCATGGAGCAGTGACCTGCAGCAAAGCTTCACTGGGAAACCATCTACACCAGTTAACATAATAATACATCATACAAATGACTCATTAACTGTCAGGTCATCGGATTTGACTCTGCTGCTAGTGGAAGAGTCTGTTTTTCTGTTTCCTGTTTTAATAAAGGATTTGTGTATCTAGTTGTCATCATTAGATGAAACTGAACTGATTGTGGCTAGGACTGTATATTGATTACAAACAATGTCTTAATATAAAACCAAAGAACTGTGATTGCTGGAGATCTGAAATTGCTGGAGAAACTCCAAAAAACATTAACTATGTTTTTAAGTCAGATGACTCTTCATCAGAACAGTTCTGATGAAACCATTCCTTCGAAATGTTACCTCTGCTTTCACCCCACAGATGCTGCTAGACCTGCTGGAGTTTCTCCAGCAATTTCAGATCTCCAGCAATCACAGTTCTTTGGTTTTATGTCAAGACATTATTGGTAATCAATATACAATCCTAGCCACAATCAGTTCAGTTTGTTCTAACGATGACAACTAGATACACAAATCCTTTATTAAACCAGGAAACAGAAAAACAGACTCTTCCAATAGCAGCAGAGTCTAATCCGATGACCTGACAGTTAATGAGTCACTTGTATGATGTACTATTATGTTAACTGGTGAAGATGGTTTCCCAGTGAAGCTTTGCTGCAGGTCACTGCTCCATGACAAACATTGAACACAAACAAAATGTACTTCTCTGCCTTTTCCTTCATTCATCATGCTCAGTATAAAAGGCTCTGTATATTGACGAATCAAGCCCAGTCCTGTCTCCATCATCCATAGATGGTCTGTCAAATGCATCACTGTCTGTCAGTCCCAGTCAACTATATGGTATTATTCACTGAATGCTCTTAAATCCATGCAGCTATTTAAATATATTTTTATGATAGCACTATTCCAACACTGAGTTATCACAAGAGCTTTGAATGATTTTCTTTTCAATTTGGACTTTTATACGTTTTCCATTTACAATGAATCACTCAACTCAAAGTAAACTTCATTTTAAATGCAAATCAGCAGATTTCCGTTGCAAAATATAAATGGTTCCTTTCCAAAGGTCCTAACAAAAATGCAAATGTAATCCCCAAATTGCGCACAAAATTAATTTTTTAAAAAACTGAGCAACTAAAGGACATGCTTCAACTGCTTCCGAATCGGAAGATAATAGAATCAGGAATAAAATGCTTATTTGTAGTTAATTTTCTTGAAATGCAGGGGGCTGAGGAATTGCAAGTGTATCACAACATCTGGATGTGAATACAAGTGTGCTGTTTGGACATTGAGGGACAAACCTCAAGCACAGTAACTTCAGTGCCAGTCGTGAGAGGGAATGTCAAATCTAAACCTTTCAGCCAATGTTGACACATTTCCATCTAGTAAAAGCACTATTAATGCAATTTTGAGTATGTATTGCCATTGCTCACTGTATATTTGACCTTGCCATTGATGCCCTAGACTATTTTTCCTGACTGCTTCTCATATGCCCTCACAGTGCACAGATACACTCAGAAATCTCCTCTCTTACCTCACCTAAATTGGAAGGAAACAGGAAATCACTAGTTAAATATTACACAGTGCTGCTGCATCTTACCTCCACAAATTTACATCTCTCCTGGACTGAAAGAGGGTACACTCCAGAAGCTAAATTCTCATTGCAAACAACAACTGTTCCAAACCCTATAGATTCTGAATTGCTACACAATTACTGACCTCTAATCATATATATACAATCCAGAAAAACAGAATTAGTTCCACTAAAAATATATTTAAAATATATATTGAACATCCAAGTCCCACAAATGGTGCATACTTAGAAAATTTCCCATTAACTTTGAAAGTTGTCGTAAAGTAAAATTGGAAGGAATGTGAGGAAAAGAATAATTAATGTCATAATATGTCTGAGCAGTTGTTCTACTGAAGGTCAAAGAATGTAACCTATTGATTTGAAAGCAGGTTTTGGACTTTCAAATTCAAAAGCATCATCATTCCTTTCTGCAGATGTTTTCAAATGTTCTAAATGCCACACCCCATGATTTGGCAATAGCAGGACATCAATAACTCTACTGAACCACAGAAAGTCTGCTCTGTATAATGGAGTGTAGGGAGTATGGGGCCAGGGAAAATATCTGTCAAGGATAGGAGGTTTGGGGAGATGGAAGGAATTTGAATCATCCACCTGCAAGTGGTAGGCAGGATGAAATAAATGTAAAACAGCAGTGCACTATGTAATCTGACCTAACACAATCCTGATATGCAACTTCAAAACACAGGAATATACAATTTATTATATAAATAAACCTCCTTAGCTATGCAAGAAGACAGAAGAAACCTCTCAAAAATAAATACTCAAAGGAATAATCCTAGCCAGCCACTTTCAAAACTACTTCTAATAATTCTCTGTAATAGAAATTTGCTTAAAGTAAAAAAATGGGTTTGGAAAACGGTTAAACGTGGAAAGAATAAAGAGTAAATTCCATGCACTAAAAAGGCTGAAAGTAACATATTAGTGAGTAACCCTGGCTCAGACTATTAATCACTTCAGGTGACGAACATGGAGATTGATTCAAGAGTTTAAACAGCTTCCATTTTTGGGCTTACAGAGGCGTCATTAATTTGGTAACTTGGCAGTGTTTCCATTTACGTTTTAAAAAGTACAAGCAGTGTTCCAAATGACAGCTGTGCAGATGCTATCAATTGGGACCTGTCAATTGTATGCCTAGGAAGCAGCCATGACAACGGTGTAATCAACTTTAACACTGAGTGATGTAAACAGGAAAGGACATACTCAACTATCCATTTTTCTTGAAGGTAGCATGTAGATGCATGCATGTGTTTGTGTGCCATTAGCAATGCTGACATTAACTTGTTCATGTGATCCATACCCTTTTGTGAATACCACTTAGAGAAATTCATGATTGTGACACAATAGTAATCAAAGAGAATTTTCCATTTCATTTTTAAAAATGCATTCACTCTTCAATCACACTTGGAACAACAATTTCCATTTAGATTGTCTGATGGTAACAGATTAGTCACTTGACATCCTCATAAAAGGTTGAATGATAAATCACCAACTTTCTTCTTTCTCAATATATGGTTATCAATTAAACATACATACACACGCTGATACACAATGAATTTTAATCAAGAATTGGGTTTGTTTCCTTTGTAAGTTGATAATAATAAACTTTGACTAGACGTGCAATCATAGATAATGGTCTACTCAATAAAGGCATCAATGGCTGTACACATTAGCAGAAACCAAACTTTGTTACAGTGAAAATCTGAGTCAATTGATTTTATAAATCCCATTCATCAGATACCTCTAAGAAAACAAACACACACAGACACTGACCTATATCCACATACACATGAGTATAAAAACTTACAAGAAAATTATGATTACACCAATGAACAGCAACGGCCTGGATTTTGCAGTTCATGGCAAATAACCAATATTTGCCATTCCTTTTACAACCAAACACTGGGCTTTTGTATAGCATTTGTGATTGCCAAGAGCCAAAGATTAAAGTGCCCTCTACTGGGGATAAGGAACTTATGTGAACAGAGCACGTCTTCAACTGGTATGTGGAATTTGATGAAGCACACGGGATTAATGATATGCAAAATCAGGTGCAAAAACACTGAACAGAGGAAAAGAAGAGTGAAACTGAGAGATAATGAAAAAGAAGTGTTCAAATTTAAAGATTAAATTTTGAAAACTTTTTAAGAATAATTAAAATCTGAAGGAATGCTACATCACACTTGCGAAAATATATTTTCAATGTCAGAAGTTTATGTTTGGCAGTAATTCAGACTTATCTCAATTAAAAAAACCATTTGCACTTAGTTGGATACACCTTAATGTTTTCTGATAATGTTTTTGTTTCCAGTGGGCAAATTCACCCTCTTCATGGACTTCAATGCAGTGTTGCTGAGTGAGATGCTGTTGTTACAGAGCTCCTACACAAGCAAGGGGAAAACAAAACTAAGAAAACAAAAGTGGCTCAGTGATTCCTATCTTGCACTCAACATATGCAGTTGCCATGAGATGCTCTTAAATGCTTGCGAGATCTGATGGCCTCAATTATTTCCATCGCAAAACCCAAACTGCTAATGTCTACTTGGCTGTGGAGAATGCCATCAATCAGTAACTCTGTAGAGACACTCGTCCGGTGCACAGTTACCTGTTCAGTCTCCTGTTGCTGGAGAAAGACCAGACTCAGATCATTAACCTCCTACTACAGAGCTGCCAGGAACAAAAGTAATTTTCCTGGTTAAAAACTGCAGTTTGTGCTCACATCATCAAAATTTGTACTCTGTGTGCCGCCTGTCAATTTTGTTCTTCATAGCAACATAAACATAGGAGCACGAGTAGGCCATTTGTCCCTTCGAGCCTGCTTTACCATTCAGTATGATCATGGTTACCCTATTCCTGCTTAGTCCTCATACCCTTTGATCCCCCAGAACTATATCTAACTCCTTGAAAATGTTGAATATTTTGGCCTCGACTGTTTTCGATGGGAGAGAATTCACCACTCAGTTCTGTAGGGAGAGGTTGAATATGCTAAGGCTGTTTTCCCTGGACCAGAAGAGGCTGAGGGTTGACCTTATAGAAGTTTAGAATATCATGAGGGGCATGGATAGGGTAAATAGATAAAGTCTTTTCCCTGGGATGGGGGAATCCAAAACTAGAGGGCATACGTTTAGGGCGAGAGGGGAAAGATATAAAAGAGACCTAAGGGGCAACTTTTTCACGTGTATGGAATGAGCTGCCAGAGGAAGTGGTGGAAGCTAGTACAATTGCGACCTTTAAAAGGCATTTGGGTGGGTTTATGAAGAGGAAGGGTTTAAAGAGATATGGGCCAGGTGCTGACAGTGGGACTAGATTGGGTTGGGATATCTGGTTGGCATGGACAAGTTGGATCGAAGGGTCTGTTTCTGTGCTGTACATCTCTATGACTCTATGGATGAATAAATTTCTTTCATCCCAGTCCCAGTTAGCCTCCCCATATCCTGAAACCCTGATTCTGGATTCCCGGGAACATCCTTCCTGTGTTGACCCTGTCTGGTCCAGTTCGAATTTTCGATTTCTACCAGATTCCCCTCATTCTCTTAAACTCCAGTGAATACAGTTCTAGCCGATCCAATATCTCTTCATTGATTCCCAAACAACAGGACTGACATAAATCTGTTTAACCTTTGTTGCACTCACCACACAGCCAGAATATCCGTCCTCAGATATGGAGACCAAATCTGCTCCAGGCGTTGTCTCACTGCCGCTCTGTATAATTGCAGCAAGACATCCCTGTTCCTGCACACAAATCCTCTCACTATGAAGGCCAACATATTATTTGCCTTCTTCACTGCCAGCTGGACCTGCACACATACTCTCAGTGATTGGCGCACAAAGACACCCAGGATTCACCACACCTCCCTGTTTCCCAATTTATCTCCATTCAGGTGACAATATGCCTTCCTGTTTTTACTAACAAAGTGAATAACCTCCACATTATACTCCATCTCTGCTCACTCACTCAGCTTGTTCAAATGACTCTGAAGCATCTCCGCATTCTCCTTCCAGCTCACCTCCCACTCAGCTGGACATCTGGTTTCTTTGTGCGTGTCCATGACCAGTGCCGGCCCAAAGCAAGACTCAAGCAAAGGTAGTCCTATGGTGCACTTACCACTTCCCCGGAGGAACCTCAACATTAAAACCAGGTGAACATCACGGAGGGAAAATCATTGAGGAAAGGTCAGAAATAGGATAGTTCACCAATAATCATACAGAGCTCAATATCTCTTACAACCTATTCGGGCTCCTTTGACAGCAGCTTTTGAAACTGCGGCCTTGACCATCTTGAAGACCATGAGCAACAGGTGTCCCTCCACATCACACAGTTATTGAGTCAAAAGAGAAAACCTAGCACTACCTCTCCAACAGCATTGTTGCTATCCCTACACCAGCAGTCTGACAAGTAAGCTCACTGCCAGAGCAATTAAGGATGGGCAAAAAACCCCAGCCCTGTCAGAGACACCCACACCCTGAGAACAACTTAAAACAAAACTCAAACTTAATTGAGAAGGAACAGTTCTTAACCATCAATATTAAAAGCTATATTTTCATTTTCAAATCAGACAATAACATGGTTGCTACCAACAGAATAATAGGAATTTCTTAAAATACCTGGAAGGATTCCAATCAACAATTACCAGGTATCATCCTCTTGGAATTTCACACCACTACATTTTGCAGATCTCAGTCCACAGCTATAAGATGATGAGCAGATGAAATGTCTCCCGAACTAGTGAGAACTATGGGGCGCTACTGAAACTCATTATGCCTGAAGAGACACTAATGGTCCAACGTTAATTTCATGCAAATAAAATAAACGGCCTTCGATAAAGAGGCTCAAATCAATCGTTACTTTGAAACTACTTCCTGAAACGGAAATAGGTTCAGCCAGGAATCCGGTCACATGACCAAAGTTCCTGGTCTTTCACAAGGAATTCTCCAAGTTCATCCTGCACCTTCTGAGAAAGTTTGCACAGAGGCTCTCAATCCTGTGCTTCTCCAAGATTCTCACAAGACTTGACAGAGTAGATGCTGAGAGGATGTTTCTCCTTGTGGGACAACTTGAAACTTGCAGCCACAGTTTCAAAACAAAAGGTGTCTCCCATTTAAGATGAAGAGGAGGAGAAGCTTCCTCCCAAAAAGGGTTGTTAGTTTTTGGAATTCTCTGCCAAATAAGAGCAGCGTAGGCTGGGTCATTGTTCATACTCAAGGACAAGTCAGAATCTTCATCGAAACTGAGCTAAAGCGCAGGCAAGACCATGGATTAGGGTCATAATCAGATTATCCATGATCTTATTGAATGGTGTACCCTGTTCCTGCTCCCATTTTTCATGATTTTACAGGTCCTCTCACTGCTGTCGAAACTCCAGCATGAGGGCCCAGAGGCTCTAATAACAGTTCCACAGTTCAGCTACAAAGTATGCAGCCATTAAAACTGGTGAACAAACATTGTAAACATTCAATGTTACAGTCAAGTTAGAGCGGCCATTCTGTGGGTGAAGTTAAAAATCACACAACACCAGGTTATAGTTCAACAGGTTTATTTGAAAGTACAAGCTTTCAGAGCACTGCTCCATGAACAGGTTAAAATGGGAGGTTGAGATGATTGGGAAGTCCTGAAAATGCAGGAAGTCAGAAAGTAAGAATGTAAGCTAGGCCCATGGACATTGGATACCTGGAAGTTTGAACTTAGTGTCTCAAGAGACAATCTTGCCTGTGTAACGCCATTTCTTTCCCCGATTGTAAGTCAACTCGAGTGAAAAGGAATCGCAATAACCCATTGAAATGGACTTCCTCTCCTTTACAAAAACTTGACTCAGGCAGCGAGAGGGAAGAGCAGTTTGTTGGCGGCATCAGGACTGCTTCCTATCAAGATCAAGGAGCATCAGCACTTAAATCAACAACAAGAGCAGCCTGGGCTCAGGGCCTGGACTGTCAGACTTCCTCCCCATCATTTCTCGCGGCCTGCATTTGGAGATATCACCCCTAACACATGCCAAGTCATTTTGCACACCGAGCCATGACACTTATCAACATCCGCAGAACCCTGGGAAGGTTTTCCAAGCTTGCCAATGCCAATTAATCATTCTTTTGCACCTCCCTACCGATTGATTGTCAGAAAGGAAACCCGTTGAAATTCAGTGTTATGTTTTCTTTTTTTTAAAAAGTTAGTTGGTGTAAAATGCTCTTCCCCAGTCATCCACACCCCCTCTCCGATCGAGGGGCAAACCAAGGCAATGCCTTCCAGTCTGAACCCATCCCTCCACCCCGGACAGATCCTGACTCACTCTTGTCCCACAGCTACCAACAATCCCAAGGCAAACCCGTCGCGTTTCTCCGCCTCTCGGCTTGGTGTCGTGATTTAATAAGCCAGCCAGTTTGCTGACAAGTCCACAGCTTACATTCAGTATAATCTGGAACTTTAGATTGTTTTTGGGTATTTGTACACAATGTCTCTCCTACTTTATTTCTTCCAAGTGCCAAAGAAAGTTCAGATTAGTGTGGATGGTGTCACTATGAAGCCAGAGTTGACAGTGTGGCGCTGGAAAAACACAGCAGGTTAGACAGCAGCAGAGCCCTCCTCCTCAGATGCTGCCTGACCTACTGCGCTTTTCCAGCACGACATTCTCAACTCTGATCTCCAGCATCTGCAGTCCTCACTTTCTCACGATGGAACCAGTTTAACTTTATTCAATTTTCTATTCTCTAACTGAGGACTGTACCTAGATATTCTGTACCTAAGATGGCACTGTGTGCTGGTGACATTGTTACACTGTAACTAATCTGTAAATAATGCTGTACCTAAGATAGCACTGTAAGTGGCAACTTGTAAACGTGTCACTGTCCTCATTTAAGTACGTGACAATAAAATTAATTAATTCATTCTTAAATGGTGTCAAAAGTTGGCAGACAAGTTGCCAAAATCAGAACAAGGATAGAAGCAGCTAGCAATAAATTCAGTGAAGATTAAAACATGTCTTAACAACGGGTAAATTCAAACTTGGACAAAAACAAGTAAAATTCTATATTCCATCCACTTGCCTATATGAGTCAGCAAGCTGGACAATACACAAGGAGCTGTGCAAGAAATTCAAAGGCCTATGGAATTGTGGATGCTGACGCACACCAGGGGGGTCAGAGGGTCATGATCTGTCTAATAACCGTACAGCTTGCCCCATGCGTCTGCAATAGGAAACCAAATGGATTATGACCTATCCCTGGGAAAAGAGATTTGGCCCCCATCCAATTTAAGACAGCAGACTGACAGCACAGTCAATACATTTCTAAGTGGAGGCTGTGATTAGACGGATGTCAACTGCAGCAGTTAAATAATGTACCTTTTCAGATCGGTAGTACAGTACTAGCCTGTTCATGGAAGTGCACGTCTATCATAATATTGAAAATATGACACTTTATGAAATTGTATTTGCAGGCGTATGTATTTGATATGGGTTTCAGTAATCTTGCGGATAAATTGGCCTGGGGCACTGTTACAGTCTGCGCGGTCATGACAATCTGAAGGATAAAGTACACAGTGTCCTGAAGAGGCTGACCTACTTCTGTGAGTGCTGTTTATGAGCAATTACCTGTTCAGAATCTCAGCACCCCCTCCTCCCCCCTAAAGGTGAAGCTGTAGCTATCAGAAGGAAAATCTCCCAAGGCTCCATTTTACACAATGATGACACATGAATAAAAATATGAGTTGCTGTGGTGAAATTTGACCATTTTGGAAAATTAATGGATGACAGAGCACACCAGACAGGAAAAAGACAATAGTGAAACATTCCGAAGATCTCTTTCATTTCCTTCTGGTGTATCCCTATGAGCCAAAGTGGATTTGAATTGGTGTCTGGTCTCTGTCCATCACTGCTCAATGTTCACTACATCCCTGCAGTGTAAATCCCTGAGCAGGGATCTCTCTGTATGATCAGGAAAAATGCTTTAAAAGCAGTGTTGTTCGAATCGGAGACAGTGGTATAGGGAAATTCAACTGTGGTTGTCAAAGGGAATTGGTCAACTACTTGAAATAGGAAACTTTTGTAGGACTACGGGGTAAAGGCACAGTTGAGTTGTTCTCACTGAGACCTGACAAGAGACATGAAAGGCTTTCTTTGGTGCTAGAACCATTCTATGAATCTACAGTAACATGAATCCTCCTCCCCCCACCTTGTTTCATTGGAGTGAAAGAGGAGTCATCGTCTATTTAACCTCTTAAACTTGGTCCTCCATTCAAACAGGTCACAATTGGTCATGGGCTCAATTCTAGCTTCCTGCCTTGGTTGTCGACATTTAATACCCTTGTCTAAAGAAATATTATCAGTTCATTTTTGAATTTTCAACTTACATTGCAGCTTTAAAAAGAAGCTGCAAATGTGTTGCTGGTCAAAGCACAGCAGGTTGGGCAGCAACTCAGGAATAGAGAATTCGACGTTTCGAGCATAAGCCCTTCATCAGGAAAAAAAAGGGCCAGTTCCAGATTTTCACAACCTTTTCTGTCAAGAGCTGCTTCCTGACAACACTGTTGAACAGTATCACTCCACATTTCAAGTTTGCTCCCTCATTCTTACCACTCCCACCAGGGGAAACACCTTCCCCGTTTGCTCTCACAGTTTCCCCATCTCAATACCTATGAAAACTTTGCATCTTTCTCCAAACTTACTTCCCTGCCTTTCCCATTACAGCTGCCAAATATAGCTGCAATATGGTCAGTTCCTTCACCCAACTCATTAAAGCAGAATACAAATACTCAGGTTAGGAACACCCATTCCCGTGGAACCCTATTAGTTACACTTTGCCAACCAGAGGGTGGCCCATTTATCCAGATTCTCTTAGTTCGCCAATAGTCACTCCACACTAACACATCACCCTCAATAGATCAGCTCAGAGATTCTGAAGGATGGAGAGTTAGTTTGACGACACAGACTAGAGTTACTCATCAGGACCCTGCAGCTGACTCCCCTGGAATCATCGAGGCAATGAAATTTCATTGGGGCCTTTACTCAGCATCTGGAACCTTCTGGAAAACTTGCTGATTGAGAGTGAAGAGCCAGATTTCACAGGGTTTCAACTTGCTTCAGCTTCACAGTGAACCAGGAAACATTGGAGGACTAAAGACTTGGACAAATTTCTGGTAATCTATTAAATTGACCTCCTGACTCAATGACCCTGCACCTCACTCCACATCCCTATCCCTCAAGTAACAATCCTGCCAACACACACTCCTCAAAGATCTGAAACTAACCATGCTGACCTGACCCTGCCAGACCTGTACTTCCCACCTCCTCAACCTGACAGTGTAACCTAGCCGTTCCCCAAACTCTGACCTGGCAACTCACCCGCACACCCCTCCCCCTCACTAGGGACATGCACGTCACCTTGTTGGGCCCAACCTCTCACCTATTTGTCACTTTAATCCCCTAAATAACAGCCCCCTCCATACCCACTTCTGCCCAATCCTAGTTCAACAATAACCTGACCTACTTCAACAGCCATCTATCTGATTGCAGGGCACATACACAACAGCAAACAGCATCCTCACATTCGAAGTAGACGCCATCATTTCCAGACTAATCCATTCCATTACTGACTATGAGCATTCCTGAATTTGTCTCTACTGGTTTTAATATAAGGTTCCAGTCCAGGAAATTCAAGGACAGAACTGACCAGAACATATTCTCTTTCCTGATCAGGGTTGGAAATGGGGTTTCCAAGCCTCCTCAGAAAATCTGGTCCAATGAGTTGTTATCTCTTGCTGTCACCTTTTATAGGGCATCTCGTTCAAATGTGTTCTGCAAATCTGAACACAACATCTACTGGCCCGCTTTTCTCTACCCTGGATACATCCTCCAAAGAACCCTAATAAATTTACAACAATTGGCTTCCCTTTCGTAAAGCCAAGTTGATTCCATCTAATTGTAATATTCTTATCTGAAGGTCCTGACACCCCTCTGCCTAATAATGGATCACAAAATTTTCACAATGGTTAGATGTTTGTTTAACTAGTCAACAGTTTCCTGCTTTCTATCCCAGACTGGCTCCAGTGAGCCCCACACTTATTTGCTTTTGATGGCATTGGAAGAGGAGAACATCGGAGTAACTCCCTATTCCTCTTCAGCAATGGTATAGAATCATTGCTCTGGCCTGCAGGAGGCGATTCGGCATGATTTTTCATCCAAAGACCCACTGAATGCTCCTACTAAATCAAGACTCTATGACTCTATGTTGTGTATAACACAATATAAGTGAGCTCATCTATATACCACTCAATAGAGGAACTTATTAACTATCTATCTAGTCTGGGAAGCAATGCAAGCTGGGAGAGAAAGTGAGGACTGCAGATGCTGGAGATCAGAGTTCAGAGTCGACACTGTGCTGCTGGAAAAACACAGCCGGTCAGGACGCATCAGAGGAGCAGGAGAATCGATATTTCAGGCAGAAGACCTTCATCAGTATGAAGCAATGCAAGCCCACAGTAAGAGTGTAGTGGAATACAGCAATCTGTTTTTAAAGGAGGTAGTCAAGGGAAGCGTATCACATTTGGATTTCCAGGTTTGGCAAGTATTACTGTATCTGCGGATGTATGGCTCCTATACAGGATGTGACTTAATATGACCTAATGTCCCCAACAGAACCACACTTTTATTGACAGCAGGGCTGATTCCCATCAACTGCAATAAAGTATTCACTGCAATCAATTAAAATAGGAGATCATAGCCAAATATTACTGACTGATATTGTCCCACTGCACAGTGGCATTAACCTGCAAACTAAGCCATTCTGAACAGAAAATGACTTGAGAAACTTGGTTAAAGGACAGAACAGCTCCAAGATAAAAACAGCGGGTTGAAGAACGGCGATGTCCATCAGAAATAGGACATTGCTTGCCATAAAAGTTTGGTCTAAAATGCCTAAGGATCTTTGAAAAATAGGACATTACATCAAATCCTGTTATAACATTAATGTGAAAAGAATAGTTCAACTGATAGACACTCAAACTGTTGTTTTATTAGCATTTTTCAAAAAGATATTCTCTCATGTGATGTTGCCCACCTCTAATTGTCCTTGATCTGAATGGCTTGCTCAGCCATTTCAGAGGGCAGTTGAAAATCAACCATTGATATGGGTCTGGAGTCACAGCTACGCCAGACTGAGGAAGGATACCAGATTTGCTTCTTGAAATGGACCTGAGTGACCATTACCACTTCAGTGAATTAGTGGACAAAATCACGACCATTTCTTGCCTACAAAACCCAAGGTGCTATTTGAGGTGCTAGTTGTGTTGTACTTTGCCGTGCTCATGTAAAGGTAGAACTCCTTCACAGATAAACAGTAACACAGAGGAGTGTGGACGGAGAATGGTTTGTCTTTGCCTTTCCATGCTGCTTTTGAGTTGCTTTTCTGGCGAGAGAGCTGGCGAATGTGGGAACCAATGTTAAGTCCGTAAGTTTCGTCTCTTGAAGGAAATAGCAACTAACATGCAGCAGATGGGATCCAGGTTACATCATCAATTATGGACCCTAACAATTCCATATAGTTGACAGTGTTACAAATGTAGACTTAACCAGCTGGTGACTAGCTGAGAGGGTGAGATGTTGCAGATAAATGGTAGTATCTAATGGAGGCTTGAGAGCTGGTGGAAGTCCCATGTCACCTCGTATATGGAAAACCCACCTGTACAAGTGGCTGGCGTTTATTCATTCTTGGGATTAAGGACTCTGGAGGCGGAAATTCAGCACAATAGGAGCTGCCAGCCAACGAGGCGTGGTAACGGCTGACAGCAGGACATCAGAGAGGTCCCACAGATCAGATCAGCATCTAAACCCCATGCTGACAGGCGAGTGATAGCAGGAAGGTGGTCACTGGCTGGTGGGAGGATACCAGAAAGACCAGGGAAATGGTGGTGAGAAGGACAGACGTTGATCAGGTCAGGCTGCAATTCACCCCTCAGTCAAGCAGCCCTCCAACAGTCAAATTTTATACTCTCAGATGAAGGAAGGTCACTTGTGGGTGATATCGGAGCGACCCTGGTGAAACAAATAAACGCGGGCAGGTGGCTCAGACACTGCTGCAAATGGACTTTGGCAGGATTCAAAGTCAGAAGTAAAAAAAAATTTTTTTTAATTCTCACACAAACTGAGCGCAGACTTTCCTTTTTGCAAAACTCTAAAGAGACAAGATTCACATAGGATGTGTCAAGCATTCTCGATGCACTGAACATCATACCTCAATCTGCCTTCAGAACTGTCTGCTCAACCCTATCTCCAAATGAGTGGATGATCCATCTAATATTGTTTTGGGCACAAACTTAAGACTATCGAGTGACAATAATTGCAGGGAGAGTTCACACCAGCTCATTTCCTGCTCTCCCTGTTAACCAGGATGAGAATATGTCCAAAACATTGCTGGATTACTAAATGCTCCCTAGGAGTCTGTGTAAAGAAGTGTGTTGTACATTACAGCATCCCAGAGCTATAAGGAGGAAATGTCAGTATTGCGTGTATGCAGGTAGCACTGCTAGGAACTGCCATTAGTGAAGCAGCTAAAGTCAAAGAGCAGGCACATCCTTTGCAGTTAACAGAACAGTAGTCAGCAATCATTTCACATTCATCTCCTCTGGTTTCTGTAACTTTCTACATTTTCAAAATAATGCCAAAATCTTAAAATGTTCATCTTTGCCTCCAGTTCTCTGGACTTATCCCTCCTTAACATCTATATCATGCACTTGCCCAGTCAATGTAACTCCAATTGCATGGGCATATTACAACATTTTACACACACACACACACACACACACACACACACACACACACACACACACACACACACACACACACAAAAAGCAGGAAGACTTGTGCATGGCCACCCTGCTTCTTCCAATTCTGAAGCCTTGCATACCTGGACCTTTAGCCCTCTGTCATCGGCTGTAGTTGACTAAGCCTCAAGGGCTGCAGTTTCCTCACTAAACTGTAACTCAATCTTTCACTCTTCCTCAAGGATGCTCCTGAAAAGCAACTACCTCATGCTTTTGACCAAATCCGTTCTGCTGTCTCCTCAGGTGACTGTCTGACCATGCCTCTGTATGCTAAAGATACAATGTAATTGCAAGCATTCGAAGCTCTAAGAGGAGTTTCATCTGAACACGCAAATGTCCTCACTCAGATGATTACACACATTTTTGATATGCTAATTTAACTACTTACTTTGCAGGGCAGATTCAGGTAGACAATGTGTGACTAGGATTTTGGCCTTGACTCTTCTCTAAATGAGTTGGTGAGGAGTTGAACGTGTGAGGGTAGAGGTGAGGAAGGGTCATGGTGAATGAGAAACAAAATGGCCGTCAACATTTAAAAGATACTTATTTCCAGATACAATTGCCCTCATTATGAAAGCTACTTCAAGGACAAGGTAAGTGCTAGTATACGAGAAATGACAAGGCCTCTTCATTGCCATTACTGTTATTCATTTCTTTAGTGCTAAAAAAAAACTCTTATTCAAAGCTTAAGTCACCAACAAAAAGCAGGAAGGATGGATCTCATCATATCTCTGCATTCACCTTCAAACATATTTTTTGCATTACCACGTGCCTAAAGCCATCACATGCTTCACCTCACTTTCCAGTACAGTTAAAAATCAGCAGGCTCCAACAGTATCTGCAAATTCATTGTTGGTCATCATTTGTTAATTAACAAACAAGCTTTAAATAAATAAACAACATTGCTTTTTAAAAAAGGCATATTGTGTCAAAGTTTCTGGACTTGCATTCATCAGGTAAAGTCAAAGCCAATTTGCAGGAGACTGGTGGGTCTAAGGCCATCACATCTGGTCCTGAAAAGTGCCCAAGTCTACCGCAGATTACCCTAGAAGGATAAAATATCTTTGAAGTTTGAAAAAAAACACAAGTGAAGCTAGCTGTTTTACATATTGCTAATAGGCAGTAGCGACACAAGTAGTGTTTGCTACTGTCAGAATGTTGCTATCAAAACCAAAACAAAAAATTGCTGCCGATCACACAAATAACTCATGTGTTAGCTGAATTTCAGTTCCAGTATGATGCCAGATATGTAGGCCACACAACCCATAACCTGGTGGATCATATCTTTGACTGTATCCAACCAAATGACGCTTGCAAAACTCAAAGCACAGTGTCCAACACGAGACATGATTCTGTGATTGGACATTTATGGGCGGCACGGTGGCACAGTGGTTAGCACTGCTGCCTCACAGCGCCTGTAGACCCGGGTTCAATTCCCGACTCAGGCGACTGACTGTGTGGAGTTTGCACGTTCTCCCCGTGTCTGCGTGGGTTTCCTCCGGGTGCTCCGGTTTCCTCCCACAGTCCAAAGATGTGCGGGTTAGGTGAATTGGCTAAACTAAATTGCCCGTAGTGTTAGGTAAGGGGTAAATGTAGGGGTATGGGTGGGTTGCGCTTCGGCGGGTCGGTGTGGACTTGTTGGGCCGAAGGGCCTGTTTCCACACTGTAAGTCTAATCTAATCTAATTTGCTAAATAATCTTGAATGTGTTAAGGACTAACAACTAATTTAAGATTGTTAGTTGAGCTTGCAGTGTGGCACAGTTGTGCCTATAGGAAGCTGCATGCCTTAATGTCCAAGGTACCTGATTTTAACAGAAAGAACATGTACCAATACTGGGCAACACAACAAAATAAGTGACACATCACACTCTGGCTCATTTCTCCAGGTAATGCCTTGATCAATCAGAATCAAACCGCCCGTTAAAGTTATCCAAGGCTTGGCAGTTAATGGTCGGTCATCATCTAACTGATGCATTCACCATGGCACAGTGGTTAGCACTGCTGCCTCACAGCGCCAGAGACCCGGTTTCAATTCCCACCTCAGACGACTGACTGTGTGGAGTTTTGCACATTCTCCTTGTGTCTGCGTGGGTTTCCTCCGGGTGCTCCGGTTTCCTCCCACAGTCCAAAAACGTGCAGGTTAGATGAATTGGTCATGCTAAATTGCCTGTAATGTTAGGGTAGAGGTAAATGTAGGAGAATGGATCTGGGTGGGTTGCGCTTTGGCGGGTCGGTGTGGACTTGTTGGGCCGAAGGGCCTGTTTCCACACTGTAAGTAATCTAATCTAATCTAATCAAATCAGATCAATCACCATTTTCTATCACACAGTCAATAAAAAGGTTGAAAGCTCTTGTGGTGGAGGGGTATTGTCCCTGCCTTTGAGCCAGGAGATCCAGTTTTAAGTCTCACCCATTGCAGAGCTGTATAATAACATCTCTTAAAAGGTTAATTAGAAAATATCTCCAAAAAGGTCATTTTCACTTGGTATTCCTGCAAATTATTCTGAGGGTGCAAGATAATATAGTTGAATACTCAGCAATACTCAAGTCCTAGACAGCCAAATGACTATTTGTGTAATTAACAATGCAAGAGAAAAATGACCTTCACAAAAATCTGACTGATTAAGCATTAAATAAAAACTATGTTAGTGGATTTAAAACAATGAAACTATAAAAATCACACAAGTCAAACTAATGTCCTTTAAAATTTCCAAAGATGCATGCAACTGAAGTGCCCTTTCCATCGATCATAATATTGTCTGTCCCAGAGTTCATCAGAGATCTCACTGCCCAGAAAAATAATGAGCATCTTCAGTGAAAACTCATCTTTGTTTGGGCAGCTATTATGTACCTATAATTCATAAAACGTTTTGTCGCACGTCTTATTTACTGCTTCACAATTTGAGAAAAAGTTAGAGACCAAACCCAGGGGAAATCAGGGGTTCAGTCTGGGGTGCGGTTTGGAAACAGGCACTGTATGTGTCCATTTTCAGTACTATCTGATACCAGCACTGTCAGGCCTATTGCTGTAGGTGATTAAACGGATTTTTAAGTGCAGAAGATTACAGCTGATACTTCACATCGAGGAGTGGAGGAAGTAGTTTCCCCCAGGACTTGGTCAATCTTTTCAGGGAATTCCCCTGCTTTAAAAAGGTTGCAAAAACTGCTGAGCCATCTGACTCTGCAGCAGAGCAGCGTGACTTAAGACAAGACGAGACGGAGCCAAGATCAATGTGAAATCTGGTTGTTCGGAGCTGTAGCTGGCAGCACCTTTTAGAAAAGACTCAGATGTTCACCTCCCCCCCCCCCAACCCCCAAGCCAGCCCCTCAAGGCTACGACTCTCTCCGGGGATCACGTGAAGCTGTTCCAATTTGAGGTGAACTCACTGGGATAAAGGTTGGCTGACTGAGCAACACAGTCCAATCCCATCCTTTGCTCAACCGAATTCCAAAAGGGAATTTTGAGGTCGAGAGAGAAAAAAAAAACAAAAAGCGGGATTTTTCTGAACCCAACAGCAATTCACCCGAGCCCTCCCTGAGTTGGGATGAACTCACTGACATTGGTCAGGTACTGGGACTGAACTGGTCACCCCGCTCTCGGAAGGATATTAATAAATTGGAAAGGGCACAGAAAAAATTTACAAGGGTGTTATTGGGGCTGGAAGGTTTGGATTACAAAGGAGGGGTTGGGACTTTTTTTTTCACTGGAGTAAAAGGAGGTTAAAAGGTGACCTTATAGAGCTTTATAAAGGGGCATGGATAGGGTGAATAATCAAGGTCTTTTCTGTAGGGTGGGGGAGTCCAAGACAGGAGGGTGAAAGTTTAAAATGGAGAATGATTTATAAGGGACCTGAGAGCCAGCCTTTTCATACAGTGGGTGGTTCATATATGGAATGAACTACCAGAAGAAGCAGTAGATGTGGGTACAGCTACAATATTGAAACAACATTTAGACAGGTACATGCATAGACAAGGTTTTGAGGGATATGGGCCAGATGCAGAAGGAAACCTGGTCAGCATGGATGAGGCAGACCAGTGCTGCATGACTGTGTAACAGGATGGAGATTGGCTACCCTCTTAACATAGGTGGAAATTGGTCAAGTGTAGAATAGCCAATTGAATGAAGTATGTGGAGGTGACTCACTTCAGATTCTCCTGGAGACAGGTCATGTGCACATTCTATGTACAATCAATCAATCAGTGCACAGACCCTGCTAACATCTCAGTACAAACTGCTTTTAAATTATCTCATTGCTTTATTGAGACAGTGTGGTGGTCAGGGTGATGCGAGCATGCTCTAAAACATGAACAGTCCTCTTCCATGCTTCCAAATGAAGTCATGACTCACCAAATGAGGAATGACTCATCGGGCCCTTGTAGAGGAACATCACCATTGCAGGTTGGGAGCTTGGGCATGGATGCCCCCACTCTTAAGTGAGCCACCGTGTGTTGGAGGAAGCCAGCTGATAGGACAGGGTGGCAGATAAGACTCATTCTTGATGATACCGTGCACATTGACAGAGTTCATCGGAAACATGAAGAGGGGAAGTCAAGGCATCGGAGTGGAGTACATGAACAGCAAACCAGCCAGCGATATCCAAACCATCAGTCCCATACAAGGCAGGATCTCTAGATCGTGCTGGGGAAGTTACCAGCCACCTCAGAACCAATCAAATCACAGTGGAAAGAATTCATCCTCACTCCTGAGAGAATGCCTCTGGGAAGATGACCACGCAGTACCTTTAGAAAAGGGGTCGAAGCACTATGCAGGGTGTTCATTAAAATCCGCTCACTGCTAGCCCCACCTCAGTACAAACAACTAACCACATTATAAAAACAGATTCTAGGAACTCACAGCATTAAAAGATTAACATTTTGCTGAAGGGTCAGTAAAGTTTCCCCTTTGCATATGAAGAAAACGTACATTTATTTTGTTCCACCCGAACTGCTCAAACACAGTGAAAACAAGTGAGGCGGGTCCGGACAGTAGGATTAGATAGGAGACATTTGGAGAGGACCAGACAAGTGGCTGCAAAGACACTACCTGGCTGAATGCATTTCCAACAAATCCAGTTAATAACTGCTCGTGGAACAAGAGGTCAGCAGCTAATGCAACATATGACAAACTACAACTGCTCCAAGAATGTGCAGTGTACCAGGTTGGAAACAAGTCAGATCCACATGGTCCTGTATTCCCTCATTTCTGAACGAGCTGCTCCAAGCAACAATGATGCTGAATGAACTCACATCTCATCACTTATTGATGCAAAGGTGATCGTGGCAGGATGTATTCATCTGAAAACTAGAGAAGGAAGAATCATTTCATCCCAGGCACCCCAGTGACAGAGAAGGAAAGTGAATGAACCAAATGAAATATTTACAATCACCTTCTCATGCCAAAGTAGTCTCGCAAAAGAAACCTTCGCACAATACAAATGGAGGGCCGGGAGATCTGTCTCCATGGTTTTCTGCTTGAACACATTCATTTGAGGGAATTAAAACAGAAACTGAAAGACACTACTGCAAGAACACTTCAAACGCAAAGCTCACCAACACTGGTGACAAGGCAGCACAATGGCTCAGTGGTTAGCACTGCTGCCTCACAGCACCAGGGACCTGGTTCAATTCCACCTTCAGGTGACTGTCTGCGTGGAGGTTACAGATGCTCCCAATGTCTGCGATTGTTTCCTATGGGTGCTCTGGCTTCCTCACACACCCTGAAAATGTGCAGGTTAGGTGGATTGGTCATGGGAAATTCAGGGTTATAGGGATAGGATTTGGGGGGGGGGCGTTGAGGGAGGGAAAGAGATGTCTGGGTGGGATGCTCTTCAGTGAGTTGGTGTGGACTTGATAGGCTAAATAGCCTGCTCCCACACTAGGGGTTCTACGATTCTCAGTGCTGGTTCCATATGCGCAGGACGATGTATCTGTGAGCCCTACGTATCCAAATGTTAAGGAGCTGAGGATAAAGCCATTATGGGGGCTGCAGGAGATAATGACGGGCAGCATGGATAGCAATACATAAAAATTCAAGGCTACAGAGATCTTGAACATGGCATGGATCATGGAGAATACCCCCAGCACATCAAGGGGGCTGGAGAGCAGGATTTCAGATGAACAGTCTGATAAAGATCCGAAAGGTTAGATTGACCATGTCAAGATCTCATAATGAAAGACAATCTTCTCATCCCTGATATTTCTTCTTCGGTCATTACTTCCTTGCCAGATGTTGGGCCAATATAACACAGCCACTGTACTAGCATTGCCGAGGTTAAGATTGAATTTGGGTCCTGTGTATGGAGAAATGATGTGGCAGGTACCTCCCGAGGTAACAATCCCTGGTGTAGTTCATATGTAGTTGCCCCTCTGCCCTGTCAGTATGCAGAAACAGCTCCCTCAGTCTTGGGCAGGAGAGGCATCTGGAGGGAAGTCAAAGTCCCTTGGCATCAGTCCCACCCCTCACTAGCCTGTAAATGCATGTATCTAAAGCTTGAGCAAGGGAATGAAGGTCCCATGCATACCTGGCAGGTACAGACAGTTTTGGTCTTCACAATGGCCACCATCATACATTCACTTCAGGAAGAACTCAGACAGACTCCTTCGCTGCAGTCTATACATGATCACTTGGGGTCTCTGCTTGATGTGTCTACGCATCGCTGTCAGTGTTATTCTAGAGGTTCATTATCTGCACAGAATATGGGGGGGGGGGGGGGGGGGGGGGGGGGGAGAGAGAGAGAGAGAGAGAGAGAGAGAGAGAGAGAGAGAGAAACAAAGCAAGCAGAAAAGTTTAAAGAATAGAAATAAAAGTAAGATACAAGTTAAGGAGGGAAAGGCAAGGAGCACAGGAATGCCTTTTTTCACATAGTTCTCACTTGTTATTATCGTTGTGTTTTAAATGTGATAAGGGCAGCATTAAACTTAAGGCAGAAACATTTTTTTCAAACACCATTGAGATTAAGAGATGAGAGGCTGAATAGGCTGGGGCTGTTTTCCCTGGAGTGTCAGAGGCTGAGGGATGACCTTCTAGAGGTTTATAAAATCATGAGGGGCATGGATTGGATGGGTGGACGGGAATCCAAAACTACAGGGCATGGGTTTGGGGCGAGAGGGGAAAGACATGAAGGGGACCTAAGGGGAAACGTTTTCACGCGGAGGGTGATCAGTGTATAGAATGAGCTGGAGGAGAAAGTGAGGTCTGCAGATGCTGGAGATTAGAGCTGAAAATGTGTTGCTGGAAAAGCGCAGGAGGTCAGGCAGCATCCAAGGAACAGGAGATTCAACGTTTCGGGCATAAGCCCTTCTTCAGGAATCTGAATGAGCTGCCAGAGGAAGTGGAGGGGGCTGGTACAAATACAACATTTAAAAGGCATCTGGATGGGTATATTAATAGAAAGGGTTTAGAGAGACATGGGCCAAGTGCTGGCAACTGGGACTAGATTAGATCAGAATATCTGGGCAGCATGGATTGATTGCACCGAAGGGTCTGTTTCCATGCTGTATATCTGTATGACTCTATTTGGGGGGAGGGGGTGGGGGGGGGGGGATAGAGATTGCAAAATGGAGGAAAGTAAGTGATATAGGATGGATTTATCTACAACAAAATACCCTTTATATAAAGGGACATTAAAAACAGAATATAACATTGCCCTAAATATATTCAGTTTGGCTGCTGGCACGCTGTGGCTCTCAAGTGATGAGCCCAAATGGTGAGAGGTGGAGGCATGATGAGAAAAATGTGTTAACAAATGGGAAACAACTTTGATCACGGCCTGTACAAACAGAAATCAGGACAATCCAACCTGCACTGGGAAGAGACTAAAATGAACTGTATTGAGGATTATAATCTCAGAAAGATCCTATCAATAATGCTGTTTTCAACATGGATAGCTTTCCAGATAATTCTCACCACAGAGAGAAAATATTTGTATTCACAACTCACAGAGGACTAATTCAAGCAAAGCAGGAATGCCGAAACACCAAATATTGTTCACACACACACACACTCGTGAACTGCTGCATATCTGATGACGAAGTGCACAGAGAGAAATGCCTGCTCTACTTCCCCTGCTTGCACAGCTCAAGTGTGTGCCCTCGGTGTCAAAGGTCAGTTGACAAAGCTCCTGTGTAATCCCTCGGGATGTTTTAATACGTTAAAAGCTGGAGAAGTCCAGGCACTGAACTTTTGACAGGCAGGAATCATCAGCTGGGTCGGTTTGTAGCAGAAACCAGACTTTAGTGGAAAAATGGCTGGAGTTCCATTGAGGGAAGTGAGGGGGAGGGTGGGTGTGGGAGGGGGACGAGGACAAGGAGAAAAGACTTGCATTGAAATGGAGATAGATTTCCTGTCCAATTAAAGCTGGTAGGGAAGGAACAGGGGTGGCTCAGATACAGCTGGGGCCTCGTGCAGATGCACACGGCAGCCAGAGGCATGTGTCTTTGAGAAAGCCTGTCCCAATGTGGGACAACTGAGGAACAGATCACCCCACCCTCACAACAGGAGGCAGGATCTCTTTCGAAGAAAAGAGAGAGGCCATTCAACATGTAGCACTCAGTGCCATCTCCCTCTCCTTCCCAATTCCTTCCTGTTCTTTTACCTCCGGCTTCTCCCCTCAGCCAGCTGGTCCCTCAAAAGTTCACGAGGGCAGTGTCTCTGACAGCAAGGCAGGCTAACACAGTGACTGACACCTAGCACAGTCCAAGCACTGGACCCCGTCCACTCTGAGCCCATGGAGCTCAGTTGTGAAGGTGATGGTCGGCCAGCCTTAAAGAGGCCACCCCCCACCTGAATGTCCTCCCACTGTACAAACCTCCCTGAGGCGCCACAGAGCTGTGCCCTAATGAGGGTACTGATTACTGGGACCTCCTACCCAAAGAGAGTAAGTCTTAGCGCCCTTGGGTACTGGCTGTCGATCAATACTCGGAATAACGTCTCCTCCTCCTTTGGGCTCCTCTCCGGTGGCCTCCTGGTTTTTTGCCCTCCCCTCTGAGGTCAGCGCTCCTCATCTCCAATAGCCTCACTTCCAGAGGAATAGTCGATGCAGCTTTGCCCACTGGTCAGGCTGCCCCACGATGCCATGGGAAGGGGAAAATACTCTCTGAACTAGCAAAGTTATTAATCCTATTCTGCGCTCCATGGCTGCTGCAACATGAACTTCAGGAAGGGGCAGGCCACACCACTCACCCTGTGAGGATTTTCTGGCCTCCCAAGACCTGGTACGTTCCTGCCTCTGGTAGAAAGCTGCTCATCGCTGGATGCTTCCAGGAAGAGGTGAGCTCCTAATAAGCCTTCAATGATATTAATCAGTTTGTTCAGAAGCACAGGGGCAAGTTCATAGATGTACAGGATGGAAACAGACCCTTTGATCCAACTCATCCATGCCAACCAGATATCCCAGCCCAATCAAGTCCCATTTTCCAGCACTTAGCCCATATCCCTCTAAACCCTTCTTATTCATATACCCACCCCAGATGAGTTTTAAATGTCACAACTATACCAGCCTCCACCACTTCCTCTGGCAGCTCATTTCAGAGTTCTGAGGCCTTCACAAAGATCACGGGACATGGAAGTGGGGTGTCAGAGGTGTCCACTCCCACTCTGAGTAGATCTGGGTCTCAATATGTCCATTGGCCTCTTTCAATAAAAGGTCTCAGGAGTTTGAAGGTTCCTCCTCTTACACCTCACTGACAGCAGATCATGAGGGTAAACCTCACTAGACCTCTTGAGGAAGTTTGTCTGAGCTGACACCTGAAGGAACATTGCACGATCAGTGTGCCGTCGTCTTTTGTCCAAGATACAATGTCCCTTTGGAGGAGCATAAAATATTTTCAGAAAGAGACTCTGGGTTCCGGTTGAGGTTGAAGGTTCTCTCAGGAATTCCTCATTTTTCCCATTCCTCACTCACACTACAAAAAAAATATCATTTATATCATTACTGTTCATTGTATCGCACTGTCACAAACTGATTGCCAAAGTGTATATCTTATAGCAAAGACACCATTTTCTCAGCAGTAGAGCACATTGGAATATCCAGTGTATTACAAAATGATGTTATATAAGTGAAATTTAATTCTTCCTTCATCAAAAGACACTATTGAAGGAAATCATTGAGGCCTAGCCTTGGGAGTTTGTGGTCTGTTGTTAGTCGGCAAGGGGATGAGGGGTTGCAAAATGAGGGCAGTTCAGGTACAGATCAGCTGCACACTCTCGATGACTGAATGGCCTTGCCTTACTCTCACAACTCACTCCACACACTGGAGTCTGTGATCAATGTTCGCACATCAAGTGCAATTCCGAGGGAATGCCACTCTGTCAAATGAAACATTAAACCATGATGCAGTTAGCCTCTGTAGATGGATGTAAAAATCCCTTTAGTCATACTTAGAGAACAGCTGGGGAATTACACTCAGGGTCCTGGACAATATTTAACTTGGACCTTACACGAGCAAAAATTATGAGATGAGCTGGTTACTGTCTCAGTGTCAGCTTGCTGCAGCATTTCCCTATGTTACAACTCAGACTACTGTGAAGCATTTTGCGCTGAGGTCATGACAGGGACATTACAAATCCATGGGTTGTGACAGGAATAAGGACTTAGCTTACCCAGTGCAACATCCATTTAAATGTCTGTGCACTGTTTAGCTCCATACCTCAAGACGACTCCTATTCTGAAGTAACTCAGTGTGTGTTATAAAAACATTCCTTGGCACTTGCTTATACCTATGACAGATTGGGAGACAAAATCAAAACAGGATTCCCTCAAAGTTGAAGGAAGTGGATCAGTAGGTCCATACATAATTAGACCAGACTGAGAGGGACCCCACGAGTTGGGAGTTTACAACAGTCCTGTCACTTGAACAGTTAGTTACTCAAGGATTTCTATCAGATAGTAACTGAGGTACCGGCAATCCCCATCAAATCACCATCAGTGGATTATAATCATCACAGTTCCACAGCCTCAGCAGTCAGCAATTTTACAAAAATACATTAAAATATTACAAGGCGCAACAGAAGTGTAGACTCTAATGAATCAATTCTCACTGTTTCTTCGTATGCTGTTAAAATGTGACGAATGATGCAAACAGCGAAAGGTACGCTAGTCATCCAAATAAAAGGGCCCATGTGTCTGCGTTTTTCAAGAGCCGAGAAAATATCTGAACACTTCTTATCCCAGACAACGAGGAAAACCAACAAAATCCCAACAGCGTGTACAAGAGCCCAGATAGCACCAATGCCTATGTCAACACCCCAGTCTACTTTGTCGACTAAGTATGATAACAATACTGAGAAACAAACAGGTTGGCATGCTAACATTTAGGCAGAATTCTCTCTTCACGGCGCAAATAAATCAGAAATTGCTGGGAAAACTCGGCAGATCTGGCAGCACCTGCGGAGAGACAGCACAGACCTTTCGGGTCCCTCCCCACTACAAAACAGTTCTGAAGAAGGGTAACTCTCCACAGATGCTGCACAAGTTTCAGAGGCAAGTTCCAGCCTAAAATCTTCTTCACTCTTCCTCCCCAACCTAATATTAGCTAAACTGAAGTATGACAGTAGTGGAGGTAAAAGAAAATATTTTCTCTTCAGAACCAGTGATCAGATTATGACAAACACTTGACTCGCTGGGACAACAGGAGTTTGATTCAGAGTAGCAAGGCTCCTCTCTACTTTGACAAATCAAGACAACGCTTTGACTTGACTATAGATCAGGATCCACTGGTCTACTCTTTATGGTCCTACCTTCAGCTCCAATTGAAACAAGTTTGACCCCCTTGCTGGCGATAAAATCCAGGGCTTTGTTGACATTCGATATTTTATGTACACGCATCTTCCCTCTTTCTGGTTTGGGCAAGCGTTCACCTAATCATGAAAAATAAAAATAACATTATAGTGATGAAATAATACTCTGCCAAGTAAACATGATCCTTCCACCTTACTCTTCCCGATCCTGTGCACCGGGCAACATGATTCAAATCTCAAACACCTCGGCAACACAAATGTGGAGTTGTAGATTTCATTTGTCAGCATGAAGCCAGCTTGTATGGGTCTGGGACGCATATTCTTTCCTGTCTCATCCTGCCTCTCTATTTCACCCATCTGCACTTTCAAATCCATCCCCGGCCTCATCCCTTCATGTCTTTACAATTGCCTTCAATTTTACACCCCTCGGAGATCTGTGCAGTTCTCCGGTTCTGGCCACTGGACAGTGAGCAAGTTTTATAAATGACCCCCATTGGCACCCGAGTTCTGGAATTCTCTTTATGACACTCTCTGCCCTTCTACCCTGCTCTCCTCTTTCAAGAGGATGGAATAGATAGGTGGGAAGGAAGATGGACAGATAGGACAGGTCAGGAGGGCGGTGTTGAGTTAGAAGGTTGGATCTGAGACAAGGTTGGGGTGGGGGGGGGGTGGAATTGGTGAAATCCACATCGATCCAGTGTGGTTAGAGGCTCCCAAAGCGGAAGATGCTCTTTAAACTTCTCCCTTTGGCTGAGCTTATAGTCATCTTTCCTGACTTGTCCCATTGCCCTATTTTCTTTAACAATTCTTTGACAACGTTGAAAGGCACTGTTGCTCTTGTAAAAGTAAGTAACCTTAAATATTAAATAGAACAGTAGGCTTTACCACAGCTACCCCCCTCACCGCCCACTATGGTTATATGATCACTCATAATACATTAAACTCCACTCAGATTTCAAAGTGACTTTCCCCTCAAAGGAAGTTCAGCACACACAAGTGAAAAACATTGCAACTCCCCAAAGACCACAAGCAGCTGCTCCCACTTTAAACAACATCTCATCAGAATACTGTGAAACAACAGCTTGAAAGGGAGTCTACCTGCAACAGAACTGCAGCAAGATCAGCGATAAGCTTTCATGAATTCAGAATGCCAATCAGTGCTGACAGTACAAGGCATTCAGGTAAAATCCAAGAACAGATATTGAATTTGTTAAGTTATCATAGAGGACACATCCTCTATGATCAGTAGGCGCTAACATAGGATTCTTTGATCGAATGCCTTAATAAACACCAACAGTAAACTTTTAGAAGTTCCAAGAGACAGAAAGACACGATAAATATGATGTCAGTATCTGGAAAAGCTTGGTACGCCCAGCTTTACTGATCTTTATGTAGATGACATGAGTGTGTACACTGACACTAAACAATAAACAAATTACAAACCTACCAGAAATAACCTCAAGGAGAAGCATGAGTTTGAGTCCATCTCTAAAATCCTCTTCAATATTCTCAATCTGTGTTCCTGCCTTGCGGAGATGAGAGTTACACCAGGCTGTGAAAGTCTGTAAATACAATTGCAATCTTAGAGTTAAGAAGAAATATTATATTCAGAGAGAAAGAGCTTTGCACTTAAGTGGCTTCCACACTGAAGAATCACAGGTGAGAATTACACATATTAGTGAACTGCGCCTTTTTGAAAAACAGCCACTTCTGCGAATTCTTTGAAAAATAGCCTTTAATTGATCATTTGGGGATTCGTGACATTTCTTTAAATTCTAAACTTACTTTTCTCAGTAGATTATCTAAAATAGATAAACTTATATCAGAGTCAAAAAGTGTGGTGCTGGAAAAGCACAGCAGGTCAGGCAGCATCCGAGAAGCAGAAGAATCGACATTTCAAGCACAAATTCTTCATCAGGAATCAGGCTTGTGAGCTAAGAGGGCTGAGAGATATATGTGTGTGTGCATGCACGAGAGAGACAGTGAGAGACAGAGAGAGACAGAGAGAGACACAGGATAGCTGGGAATGTGATAGGCAGGTGAAACTGGGAGGTGATGTTGATAGGTCGGAGAGGAGGGTGGAGTGGATAGGTGGGAAGACAGGTGGGACAGTTCAAGAGGGTGGTTGGATCCGGTTTGGCGGGGAGGGGGGAGGTGGGGGGAGCGGGGCGCGAAATGAGGAAACTGGTGAAAATCAACATTGATCCCATGTGGTTGGAGGGTCCCAAGGTGGAAGATGAAGCATTCTTCTTACAGATGTTGGATGACTGGAGTCTGGTGGAGGCCCAGGACATGCATGCCCTCAGCACAGTGGGAGAGAGAGTTAAAGTGTTCGGCCACAGAAAAAAAGCTCGCTTTTACAGATACTCTTAGTTCAATGTCAAATAACTGATACTGCCCATTATTTGTCTTCTTAGAGCCAAGTTTCCACATTATAATTATTTATATTGCTCTTAAAATTATTGGAAATTCAGAGTTTTATATGCACAAGGTATGACCAAATTGTCAGGAGTAAAATTCCTCAGCTGCCTCAATTTTTGGCCACCTTGACTTTGGTGAAGTGGAATGTTTTCCGATGTTATAGCATCTCATTGCATGATTTTGTTTTGTGTAGAAGTCCCATTAATATAAAGTATGGCAAAGGCATTTTGGATGAGTTGCAAACTGTCATGGGTAGAACCAAAGTTCACCAGCATACAGGAATATAGAACACGAGGAGACAGTTTTAAAAGAATTGGGGGTTTTCCCATTTGAGATAAGATGAAAAGAGATTTCTTCTCTCTGGAGCTAGTTAGCTAGTTAGTCTTCCTTCATTCTTTCTTTGCAGTTGGAAGCTGAAATCAGCTTCATATAAAAACCCAATTTCCACTATTTAAAGAAAAATAACAATTTTATTTTTATGCATCATCTGTACCCGTGCTGGTGAGACAGTGAGAGAGATTGGACAGACTGGAGCTGTTTCCCTTGGATTAGAAGAGATTGAGGGGGCACATGATTGAGATGCATAAAATTAGGAGGGGCACATATAGGGTGGACAGGAAATAACTCTTCCCCTTGGCAAAGGGATCAATGACTTGGGGAGTAGATTTAAGGAAAAGGGGCAGAAGGTTTAGAAGGGATGCGAGGAAAGTCTTTGCCACCCAGACAGTGGTGGGAATCTGGAACTCACTGCCTGTAAGGGTGGTGAAGGCAGAAAACCTTATAACATTGAACTACAGAGTTAGGTGTGCACGCGCAATGCTAAGGCACAGAAGGCCATGGTCTAAGTGCTGGAGAATCGGATTTGAATAGACAGGTGGTTTGATTTGGCTGGCACGGACAGCATGGCCCAAAGAGCTGTTTTCCTATGCTGTAAATCTCAATTACACCGAGTGATATTATAAAGGAAAGACTTAGGTTCTCTGGCAGTGACGCAACGGTGCAGCTTTGGGTCTACTGGCTCCTAGCTGATGGAAGCTCTTCCTACCCCAGGAAACTGGCATGGCTCAGCCAGTGGGACAGCACTATTTGATAGTGACAAAGAAAATTAAGAGTTGAATGCTGTCAGCCTGTACATAAAAACAGTGTACACAAGAACTCAGGGAGGGGGAGGGGAGTTTGAGGGGTGGGGAAGAGAGGTGAGCACTCAATAGCTACATTTCAATTTTACACAGATGACTCATCAACACCCCAGCAATCAGAAGGGTCATGGCCAACACATCAACTTTGAGACCAATGTGATAGTGTTCTGTAGACTGAGCAAGTCGTTACAATGTGGAGGTTGAACCCCTGTGTTAATTAAAACCAAACACCTCACCCTGTAATCTATTAAAGTGTATGAGTGAAAGAGAATTCCTAATTTCCACTATTTAAAGAAAAATAATAATTTATTTTCTTAACTCTCATAGTGAACACAAAATTAACAAACTGAACACTCTGTCCCCTAACTAACCACTATCCCTTTTACTGAACACAATTCAATCAATATGCAGTTCTAATAACACAATGACTGACTTGAAATTAAGTCCACACACAGTCTTATTTGCAGTCTTCCTTCTGGTCTTCTGATTCACTGTTTCCTCCCTAGATCGTCTTTTGTTTTTACTGGACAAGACACCTATTGATAGATAGTCGTGATTTGGAGATGCCGGTGTTGGACTGTGGTGTACAAAGTTAAAAGTTACACAACACCAGGTTATAGTCCAACAGGTTCAATTGGGAGCACACTAGCTTTCTGAGCGACGCTCCTTCATCAGGTGATTGGTGATATCACCTGATGAAGGAGCATTGCTCCGAAAGCTAGTGTGTTTCTAATTAAACCTGTTGGACTATAACCTGGTGTTGTGTAATTTTAAAAGTTAATAGATAGTGTCTTCTGAAATTTCTTTGAGGGCAAGTTATTAATTTCTTCGGGAGGCCTTTGCTCTCTGGAAGTTGCTCTGACTGATTTTCAAAATGCCCTGGTTTTATGTCCCCCAACATGGTTCCCTCTCACTGGTCTGATGCTGTCAAAACAGCAACCAAAACTCAGGTATCCATTTAACAGCCATTGCTACATGTATCTATTTTGGAACAGCCTGTTTCTCAGTTGTTCTGTGTACTGGCAGCTGCGGCTGTACGTTAAATTACCTTTAAGATAGAAAATGTTTTCTGAATTTTAAAGTGAACATACACCCTTTTGACTGCATAACAAAGTGACATTGCATTCTTATTACATGGGACTTGGAAATTTCGAATCAACTTGTCCATTTTCACTTGAATATGGCAAAACAAATCAAGTTGTCTACAATATACAAGAAGCACTGCTAACCTCCAAAATCAGGATTTATATTAACTGGATAAATGAACTGCAGTTTTTTTTAATCCTCACGGGATTGCAAGTCTGTTTTTTTAAAGACAACACTTCTGGCTCTACTCCAGGATTCTTATGTAGAAACAAATGCCCTTCGGCCTTGGTCGTATTTCAAAACAGGAACCATTTCAGCTTAACTTCATAAGTGGCTGCCGATGCTTGACTTGCTAATGAACAGTCTGCCTTCCCCTGGGGGTAAGTTTCTTTCTTGTTCATGTAGATATACTCTGTTTCAATGCTTCTCAATATAGCACTCTTCTTCCATTTCTCTGTATTCAGGCTCACAATATACAAGAAATGTAGTCATGAGTGGAGCACAACAGCCAATGTTTAACCATATATAGAGAAGGAGTCTCCTTCATATCAAAATATTGTGCTTTGTAATTTCCTTGTCATGACTCCATTTCTTTGTAATCTAAAAAGGAGTATCCATCCGGTAATGCAAACCAGGCTTGATAATAAAATAGCATCATCTTTACAAAATAGTTTTCTAGAAAGAGAACCAATTTGTTTGTATCTTTCTAAACAAAGTGGCTGCATTATCAAAGTCGCTCAGCCCTTGAAATCTTTTGCACACACCACTTTCTGTTATCCGTTTAAAACGTTACTGGTCACCGACTTCCTTTTCACATTTCTAAGCAAAGAAAAGGCGCAAGAACCAGTTAACTACACTCAATGATAGGCTCGCTATCTTTAACTCTTTAGTAAGTCAATTGTCCACTGGCGTCAAAATCTGCTTTACAAATGTTTCTTAGAAACTTCCATAAAATAAATGCTAATGCGAAACAAACTTTCTTCTTTTTGTATGATTTTATTTTCACTTGTCAGTTTCTCCTCCATCAAGACATGACTGAATCGTAGCTCCGTACATGCCTTGTGGCCCTTTGGTACCTGTTCGAAGGCTATAGAGCCATCACAGCTGATCTTGATATCCACAAATGTACAAGTTTTCTGCAAAATGGACTGGATTTGAGAGATTTCCAGTCTATTCTCCCCTCCAAATCTGGGAGCACTGAATCCAAGTGATTGGACTAATCAACTTATTTACAATTGTTCAGTCAGTTTTAAGTTCAGTGATGTACTTTTTCACATATATCGGTCATTTGTCATAACCCACTGTTAACTGGAAGTTTGGTTAGATTGCAGATGTGAAATACCTCATGATTTCGAACCTCAAGGATATGAAAATTAAAATACTTTCAAACACCAAACTGCAACATAACTAAAGTGTGACAAAGGAACTATAGAAAGGTCAGGTTTCGGAACCGAAACACCACCTACTAAGAATGCAACTGGTATGCACTTAGGAATGAATAACATTAAAACCCAAATCACATTTTGTTTAAAAATACACACACAAAACACTAGAATTTCAGAATCAGAGTGAACTTTTGAAACTCTGAAAATTATAACACTGGGTGCTACTGAACTGGAGAGTGAAAAGTGGACAAGCCCATTCCAGCTGAAAAGTTATTAATGCAAGAGGTAGTGGAAGGGTGGCACAGTGGTTAGCACTGCTGCCTCACAGCACCAGGGACCCGGGTTCAATTCCAGCCTTGGATGATTGCCTGTGTGGAGTTTGCACATTTTCCCTGAGTCTGCATGGGTTTCCTCCGGGTGCTCCGGTTTCCTACTGCAATCCAAAGATATGCAGTTTCGATGAATTGGCTGTGCTAAATTGTCCATAGTGTTAGGTGCATTAGTCAGAGGGAGATAGGTCTGGGTGAGTTGTTCTTCAGAGAGTTGGTGTGCACTTGTTGGGCCAAAGGGACTGTTTCCACATGATAGGGAATCTAGTCGAATCTAATCTAAAAATGTTGAGAGTATGGCACTGAAATATGACAGAGAAATAATGGCAACACCCAAATCCAAATACTCAGATAATAATACAGACTTTTTGCAAAATTCCAGCACAGAACAATGGCAGAGAACCGAAAGTAAACCTGGATAAAAAAACTTGGAAAGGGCATGAGGAAAGAATGTAGATTTGGAGTGTAGCAAAGGTAATACAGCATTCAATAAATATTTTATTGACAAGGCTGCTATTATGCTCAATGTGTAGAAGTAGGAGGGTTATAGAGATGGTGGCTATCATAGATGGTGAGGGAAATGAAATTTACAGAACTGGCTTTGTATCTAATTGAGATTGCCCAAATAATGAAGTCATAGGAAATGGCAGAGATGGGTGGCCATGGATATGGACAGCAGAGGTCTATAAAGGGAGACAGTTCACAATCGTAGTTGGCAGTGAGGGAGCAGGTGGGAAACTAGAGTCTAACAACAGTCATGTTTGTATTGGATGGCACAGCAAGCCCACTAGGCTGAATGGCCTACTCCTGTTCCAAATTCTTAATCAAATGAAGACTAAAATTACCCATTGTGAGAAGTTGCTCAGTACATTGTCTGAAGATGGGAAAAGGAGGAGGAAATTGGAGAGAAGAACCTAGTTTGGTGCTGGATAGAGGACAGGAGTGAATGATGCGTTCTAAAGGACAGGCAGTACATTGAAGGTTCCTAGGGAGTCTTCATTGTTGGTGGAACATGATAATTGAGAAGCCAGGCCGATTTACTGATGTTCAATGGCACCGGTACAAATCTATGCCAAACCTGTATGGCTCATCAGATTTTGATAAATTAAGTCAGATTTGCAGTCGAAATGGAAATTTGGACTCGGGCAAACATTTCCATTAGCACTACAGCACAAAGTAATTCCAGCAGCTGAACCTTGGCTCGAGCTCAAGTCAGAAACCTCTGACACTGGCCTGCTCAGAGCACAACTGGGCCACTCCAGGAAAGACATCACAAACACGATCCTGTGACTAACATGAAAATGAGCCTAAGTGTGTCAATGCAGTAAAAAGTTAATGCATATCCCATTTTTTGAAGTCGGCCTCACTGGTAAGGCTAGCAGTCACGATGTCCTGCAGAGGGCTCCAGTATCAGCCTTGGCAACATGCAAGTTACAAGGCTGTGGTTTTAAGTTCCATTCCAAGATTTGAGAAAAGAAAAGAAGGCTAACACTGCAATGCTGCATAGAGAACAATGCACTGCAGGAATACTGTCTTTCCAATGCGACATTGTGATGGAGGCTGGTGCAATTGTAACATTTAAGAGGCATTTGGATGGCTATATAAATAGGAAGGGTTTGGAGGGATATGGGCTGGGTGCTGGCAGGTGGGGCTAGATTGAGTTGGGATATCTGGTCAGCATGGATGGGTTGGACTGAAGGGTCTGTTTCCATGCTGTATATCTCTATGACTCTATGCTCAGTTGCCCTCAGACGAAGACAGAGAGTCCCATTGCGCTCTGAAGAAAAGCAACTTGGGGCTTATTCCCAGAGTCCAGGTCAATATTTATCCTTTGATCCAACATCACAAACAAGTCATCTGCTCATTATGACACTGATGCTTGTGGAAGCTTGCTGCACACCAATTGGCTGCCATTTTTTTTGTATCATAGAATCACAGAATATCTACAGTGTGGAAGCACGCCATTGAGCCCATCGAGTTCCACACTGACCCTCAAAGAGCATCCCAGCCAGACCCATACACTCACCTACCCTATCCCTGTAACCCTTTATTTCCAATAGCTAACCCACCTAGCCTACACATACCTCGACACTATGGGCAACTCAGCATGGCCAATCCACCTCACCTGTACATCTTTGGATTGTGGGAGGAAACTGGTGCACCCAGAGGAAACTCACTCAGACACAGGGAGAATGTGCAAACTCCACACAGACAGTCAACCAGGGGTGGAATTGAACCCGTGTCCCTGGCATTTTGAGGCAGCAGTGCTAACCACCCTATCAGAGAATAAACTTCAAAACACTCCATTGATGGAAAAGCACTTTAGGAAGTTTGATGGATGAAAAGACATGCAAATCGCTCTTTTCTGCAAAGCTGTTGATATTGCCATGTACACACACAATACCTAGACAGCCTCCTTGAGGTCCACTTTGTTCTGCCAATAGCTGAGATGTCCTGTGCCTCGAGAAACATGGCTACATATGAGACGTATGCAGCCATATCACCAAAGAAATTTGTCTTCAGTGACAAAATTAATACCTCTTGCAATGGTTACATTTATAACCAAATCATGGCTCCTGAATTTGATCTGGGCGAGCAAGCCTTGGGTTGAACTCTCAGAATTCTGGAAGAAATATGAATAAATGTCATATTTGAAGACCATGCAGTTTTCTCCTTCAGGCAATACTGAATTAGTCAATTATTTTGTCTTTGAAAAAAATTGTGCCCTGAAAAAATCTCTGCAAACCTCAATGTCAGAGTGCAAGCAATTGTCTACTTTTTTCTGGAAAAAAATCAACAATAGGAAGCGAAGGGCTGAAAAGGAAGTAGACAGAACAATTAGGTTCTGATGACTGCATGGTCTTCAAATATGACATTTATTAATTTTTCTTCCAGAATCACAAGTAATAAAAAAAATCAGTTTCCTGACAGCTCTGCAATAGTGTCCAGATATTCAAGACAATATATAATTTTATGCTTTTACCTTTCAGATTCTTGGATGCTGAACACGCACAAAAGAGGTGAAATTATCAGACTGTTGAGGAGCTGAAGAAAATAGGAGATAACAAGGAAACTAAAAGCTTTGCCACCTTGTGTAATTCTGAACAATGTATCTGAGTTATCTCCAAGTGCTTCACACAAATTGAGTTCCAAACTGCTGTTCAGTCAGTTGAAGGTGGGCGGCACAGTGGCACAGCGGTTAGCACTGCTGCCTCTCAGCGCCAGAGACCAGGATTCAATTCCCGCCTCAAGCGACTGACCGTGTGGAGTTTGCACATTCTCCCCATGTCTGCGTGGGTTTCCTCCGGGTGCTCCGGTTTCTTCCCACACAGTCCAAAGATGTGCGGGTCAGGTGAATTGACCATGCTAAATTGCCCGTAGTTTAGGTAAGGGGTAAAATGTAGGGGTTGCTTCGGCGGGTCGATGTGGACTTGTTGGGCCGAAGGGCCTGTTTCCACACTGTAGGTAATCTAATCTAATCTAATACACAGTTACAACATGGACAGCACAATGGCTCAGTAGTTAGCACTGCTGCCTCACAGCACCAGGCTCCCAGGTTTAACTGTCTGTGTTCTCCTAGTGTCTGCATGGGTTTCCTCCAGGTGCCCTGGGTTCCTCCCACAGTCCAAAGATGTTCAGGTCAGGTGAATTGGCCATGCTAAATTGCTCATAGTGTTAGGTGCATTAGTCAGAGATAAATATAGGATAGGGGAATGGGTCTGGGTGCATTACCTTTTGGAGGGCCAGTGTGGACTTGTTAGGCCAAAGGGCCTGTTTCCATACTGTAGGCAATCAAATCTAATCTACTCACTTGGTGTTATTGTCGGAACTGGATTTGTTCACACGTTGATTGAAGGAGGTTATTCTCAGGTAAAGGCACATTTGGGAAGTGGGAGGCATTTAAAAATTAAATAACACAGGAAATCAGGATGACAAAAAAAAGGCACTAGAAAGCTTTGGCAAATAGGGTGAAGGGGAATCTAAAGACATTTTGTAATACATTCTGGGCAAAAGAGCAACTAGGGAGAGTATAGGGCCCCTTAAAGATCAACAAGGCCGTCTGTATGTGGAATCACAGGAGATGGGTGAGGCACTAAATGAATATTTTCCTGTGAAGGAGGAAACGTAAGTGAGGAAACTTGGGGAAATAAATAGTGATGTCTTGAAGAGAGTTCATAATACAGACAAGAAGCTGCTAAACAGCTTAAAATGCACAAAGATAGATAAATCCCCAGGTGCAAATCAGGTGTACCTCAAAACTTTGTGGGAAGCTTGGGAAGAGATTGCTGGCCCCCTGACTGAGATATTTGTAACCTGGGTGAGGTGCCAGGAGACAGGAGGTTGGCAAATGTGGTGCCGATATTTAAAGAAAGGAGGTAAGAAGAAGCCAGGGAACTATAGACCAATGAGGCTGACATCAATGGTGGGCAAGTTGTTGGAGGGAGTCCTAAGGGACTGGATTTTCATACATTTGGAAAGGCAAGGACTGATTGAGGATAGTCAACATGGCTTTGTGCATGGGAAATAGTGTCTCACTAACTTGATTAAGTTTTTTGAAGAGGTGACAAAGATGATAGATGAAAGCAGAGTATTAGCTTTGGCTTCACCACCAACACTGCAGTTAGCAAGTCCTTCCATAAATGTGGACAATGCTCACAGTCAAAGCCACAGTCTAACATGAATAGGCAGGCAGTGAGAAACACTACCCTCCAATGTAACTGCAGTCTGAAACCAGTCTACCTTCATCATGGACTGAAACTCAGAGTCTGCTCTAGCTGAACAACTAATGTTCACAACAGAATGCTTGCCGTTCAAACCTCAGAACCCCAAAGATAAAGAATCCTCAAATACATCTTGCTTTTTGTTTTAACCCTTTGTCAAGGGTTAGGAGATAAGTTAGACTACAAAAAAGACATACATCATTTATAGACAGTCTTGAAAAGTTTGGAATAGAGATAATTAGGAGGTAAACCAATGGAGGCTTTCAACAAAAGATGCTGGCATCATCGCTTGACTGCTAATCCAGAGGGCCAGGAAACTGCCCTGGATTCAAATCCCACAATGGCAAACTGAACACAATTTGTAAAACCTGAAATTGAAAGCTAGTCAATGTGATTGCGAGACCATCGATTGTTTAAAACCCAACTTGTTTACTCTTGTTCCTCTTGGAAAGAGGATCCAACATCCTTACCCATCCTCATCCACATGTGACCCCAGCTAGAATGAGGCCATTTAGCCCATCATGCCCATGCTTGTCAACAAAGATTTTATTTCACTGGCCCTAATTTCCAGATTTTGCTCTATAGCTCTGGAAGCTGTAGCAACACCAGTGGATATCTAAATATTCTTCAAGGCTTCTGATTTAGTCAAAAATTATCATCCTATCATGAATGATTTCCAGACTTCCACCATGAGTGAAATAAAAATCTTTCAATGCTCCTCCTAACCTTCTACTTCTTACCTTAGCTCTATTCCCATCATTATTCATGGAGAAAGTGCCTTCCTACACACTCTATCCCTGTCCCTTGTAACCTACACATCTTTGGCAAGTCTTTGCTATTGAAGAAAATAGATCCAGTTTTGCAAGTCTTTCCATATAGCTCTGACCCTCCAACCTCCCTGGCAGCATCCTGCTAAGTTACATCCCCATATTCTCTACTGTAGCCACATCAGAGTCACAGTAATAGGGTTAATGTCTAACTGGTCCAACAAGTCACTGAGCTCAATAAACAACAAGAGATGTGCAATAAATTCTGGCCTTGCCAACAATGCCCATATTCCACAAAAGAATTATGAAACTATTGAGAATTTTTGATTTGAGCAGATCAGAAAAAGGAATTGTTCCCTCAGGTGAGTGTGTCAATAACCCTGGGTCACTGATTAAAATCATTGACATGTGATCTAGGAGATGGTTGAGGTGTGTTTTTTTCCCTGCACGCAAGAGTTCTCCAGTATCTGGAACTGGAAAAGGTAACAGAAGCTGATTGCATGAATAATTTTCAAAGATGTTGAGGCAGGCAATCTCAAGGACAAGAACTTTTTTATTCCTAGCCCTAAAAGCTAGGGCATGACTACTCTATCAAAGAGCCAGCGTAAGTGTTATACGTTAAAAGCCTGCCTTTACGATGTCAGGTTCAACAATTCTGCAAGTATCAGCAACGTATCAGGCTGAAGAATTTGGTGAGACTTGCACGTTAGCTCTACTCTAGAGCTATTTGTGCCAAATATATAATGAGGAGTTAGAGGGATGGTCAGCATGGCTTTGTGCGTGGGAAATCATGTCTCACGAGCTTGATTGAGTTTTTTGAAGAAGTAACAAAGGGGATTGATGAGGACAGAGTAGTAGATGTGATCTATGCGGACTTCAGTAAGGCATTTGACAAGGTTCCATTTGGCTCAAAGGAAGAAAATAGAGGGTGTGGTGGAGGGTTGTTTTTCAGACTGGAGGCCTGTGACTAGTGGTGCACTACAAGGATCAGTGCTGGGTCCACTGCTTTTCATAACTCATAAATGACTTGGATGTGAACATAGGAGGTATAGTTAGTAAGTTTGCAGACGACACCAAAATTGGAGGTGTAGCAGACAGCGAAGAAGGTTACCTCAGAGTACAAATGTATCCTGATTCAGATGGGCCAATGGGCTGAAGAGTGGCAGATGGAGCTTAATTTAGATAAATGAGGTGCTGCATTTTGGAAAAGTAAATCAGAGCAGGACTTATACACTTAACGGTGCAATCCTAGGGAGGTTTGCTGAACAAAGAGACCTTGGCATCCAGGTTCATAATTCCTTCAAAGTAGAGTCACAGGTAGATAGGATAATGAAGACCATGTTTGGTCTGCTTTGCTTTATTGGTCAGAGTATTGAGTATAGGAGTTGGGAGGGGTCATGTTGTGGCTGCAGAAGAAATTGATTAGGCCACTTTTCAAATATTGTGTGCAATTCTGGTCTCCTTCCTAACAGGAGGATGTTGTGAAAGTTGAAAGGGTTCCGAAAAGATTTACAAGGATGTTGCCAGGGTTGGTGGATTTGAGCTATAGAGAGAGGTTGAATAGGCTGGGGCTGTTTTCCCTGGAGTGTCAGAAGCTGAGGGGTCACCTTATAAAATCATGAGGGACATGGATAGGATAAATAGATAAGGTCTTTTCCCTGGGGTGGGGGAGTCCAGAACTAGGGAGCATTGTTTCAGGGTGAGAGGGGAAAGATATAAAAGGGACCAGCATGGGCACAGTGAAGAAAATGAGAGAGAAACGCAGATGCAGACATAGGCAGGAGCCCGATGTCTAGCCATGTATATAATTAAAACATGCACAGAAGTGTGTGCGTAGACTGACTAGCATTGGATGGTAGTGTTTATGGAATAGTCTTTCAATAATCTAACAGTAAGATTGGAAGTTGGAAGACCAAAATGTTGTAACATTTAGTTAACATGCAGTAATAACAATGGTATAAAGAAGCCCAGACCTGAAGACAATTCTTGACATTGCCTTCTCATCACTAAGTCTGCCTTAAATCAAAACTCATGGGTGACAGCATAAAACCATGCCACAAAAGATGGTGGGATGCACTGCCTAGAATATTGTGAAAGCAATGAAGATCAAGAAACAGGCCTGATGTCACTGAAAGAAGAGAAGAACTGAAAAAAAGATTTCGACAAAAAAAGTTGGCTTTGGACAACCAGCAACCAGAGAAGCTGAAGGGAAAGGTTTTGAAAGTATAAAAAAAACTCTGACCAGAAAATTCCTGTTGAAAAGCCATTAAAAAAAATTCCAAGTCCAAATAAAAATTTTCTACAAGATTAGTAGAGGATAAAAAGCTTTTCTACATTTAAAACTAGGCGGGGAGAGCAGTATAAGCTCACTTGCAGCCAAGGGGATAATTCCAGATGGCCGTCTATGCACGGGTGCTCAATTACCAGAACACAAAACATATTCTATCCTTAAGAAGAGAAAATAAAACAACCAATTTGACATTAGACTGGGAAATGGAGTTGAGAGATCTCGAATTCCAAACAATGTACTCAATGACAAAGTTAACTACAAACAAGTTAAGGAAAATCCTTAAAGTAAATTGATTTTTAAAATAAATATAATGGAATTCAAAGCTTCAGAACTCTAACAATAAAACTAATTAAATCTTTATTACGATGATGGGTCCAGCACAAAATACAATTTCACTCAACAACTAAGTTTTAAAGAAAAAGAAATTGGAGATGAAGGGGGGTAAATCTGACCATGGTGATGAATTCAGTGCAATAACATACCAAACTAAAAAACAAACTTGTCTGACAGTCAAAAAAATTGAATCATCTTGACTATTTTGAGAAAGTTTCTATCAACAAGTATTTTCTAAATCCTTCAGACATCTTAGGAAAGGAATACCATTACTCATCTCTATAAAGATGCTGTATTGGTAAAGGAAAGCTGAACGTTACATTGAAAACCACATGCAGAATAGCAGAAAAAAAATCAATAGTTTTCAGTTTTAACTGCAACAAACAAACATGCAAAAGCAATTTCAATCAACTAGGAATACAAGGCAATAAATGTGTATAGTACAAAGAGATTAAAATCCAAACAAAGATAATCTTGGTCCAGAAAACAATCATCTGCTTTAACTACCTATTAACAATCAGCCAATGCTACAAAACTTATCTGTACCAATCGATTGTGTTCAAACAGCTTCAGGAGTTTCTCTCTTTTTAATACGCAACTTTGAATCAAGCATATAACACACTTCTCTATGAAATGGAATGGAAATCAGATTGTAGCTTTTGTCAATATCTCATTAAAGGTACCAGGTCAGTGGACCATAGCACTGCTCTCTCATTAGAGAGACACGACTGGTGGTGGTTTAACCTGAAGGTCATCACAACTCAGGCTGAAAAGAGCAGTCCTTTATGGTAACCTTAGCCAGTGAGGGAATTGAACCCATGCTGTTGATGTCACTCTGCATCACAAACCAGCCATTCAGCCAACTGAGCTGACAAGATCATAGTTCAGTAGTAGATACCAACTCCCAGAAGATTCTCTTCATGAATCTATCTAAAATCATAACTATGGAAACCTACAAGAGCATCAGTGAATACTGGAATGGTTCAAATTCCTTTATCTCGGGAATAACTGACTTTGGATGAACTACACCACTCTTTTCTTGAGAATAAGACAACATCATCACCCAATCCTGAAGCTAGTGATGGAGAAAACAAAGAAACCCTCTTCTCCATACATTCTTGCAGTTACAAGACCCTTCAGAAGTCTGTTGACTGAGCACAGGAAAAGTCAGCTCACCAACTATACCTCGCCATTGACCTTCTTGACCCACCTACTGATACAAATGAATCAATTCAAAGACTTGAAGGCGTGGAAGTTTATGGAAAAATCATACAGTAAAAGTCAAAATTAGTAATCTGGGCAACTCATTTGGGAATGTAGATAAATGTTAATTAAATGTTTATGCCTGGGGGAGAAAGCCTGGGGAATGGTGTGTACAAGGCCTGGCAGTGATAATGTCATGGAGCTGCTGTTCACTGGGCCTATATAGCATTTAGTTTTAATAAATAGCTTTTATAAAGATCTATCCTGAAGACAATTCATGACCCTGCCTCAGCCTGGTCTTAAATTCTATTCTACGACCAGAACCACAGAATCTTTTAAAAAATACAAAAACAGGGATCATTAAACTGTCCAGTTGCCTCAGCAACAGTATATTGGAAAGGCAGAATACAATTATTCTCAATACTGTACCTGTACAATAAGCAGATATGGGGATATGTATACCATCAGTTTACTGAAAGACTTTGCAGCTGAAATAAAGATACATCATAAATCTGGTACTCAGGACCAGATTCTAAACATAAGTAACTGGAGACTCAACAAATGTCATCTCACATCAGTTGGATCTGACAATGTCCTGAAGGGATGCTTCATGCAGAGTTAAACTAGAATTTAGAATTGTTTAACACTCAATTCTTATTTTAAAACTATTTGGAGTATGATTGAAGTGAATGCATCTGTTTGTAAGAAATAAACCACAAAAACAGGAGTAGGGCTAGGGCATTTGGCCACTGAAATCTGCTGTACTACTCAATCAAGGTCATGCCCGATTCTGACTTGAGCTCTATTTTCCTGCCTGTTCCCCATAAGCCTTAACTCCTTCATCTATTGAAAACCTAACTGTTTTATGAAATGCATTTAATAGTGGCTACAAGCCAAATAGAAAGTAAATTACACCAGAGGCTGTGCCCGCATGACTCTGGCAAGCTAGCTAGCATACTATGTATGCACAAATTATATTTTCCCCAAACACTAGGTCAGACGCGATTCCGTTCAATAACCTAGCTTCCATTGCTGTCCGGGCAGAGAATTCCAAAGAAGAATGATTTTCCGAGAGAAGTAATTCCACCTTCTCTCCATCACAATGGGACAGCCCTTATTTTTAAACAATATCCCCAGTTCCAGGTTTCCCTACAAAGGGGAACCTCCCCTCAGCATCTACCCTTTCAAGCGTCCTTCAGAATCTATGTTTCAGTGAGGTTAGCCCTCATTCTTTGAAATTTCAATGCATAGAGGATCAACCTGCTCAACCCCTCATGATGACAAAAGCTACTCAATCCCAGAATCAACCTAGTGGTGACGTTTCTCTGGACTGAGTGCAATGCATATATTTCACTCCAGATGAACTGGATCAAGAATGTACACATCTATCTTGGTGTGATCTCACCAACGCTCTATACAGCAGTAAGAAGAATTCCCCATTTTTGGGCTTCATTCCCTATGTAGCAACATCTAATATTCCATTTCATCCCTAATTACTTAGTGTACCCTCATACCAAAAGACAGCACAGTGGGTGTGCAGCACGATGGCACAATGGTTAGCACTGCTGCCTCACAGCGCCACAGACCCGGGTTCAATTCCCGCCTCAGGTGACTGTGTGGAGTTTGCACATTCTCCCCACGTCTGCGCGGGCTTCCTCCGGGTGTTCCGACATTCCTGTGGTTTCCTCCCACAATCCAAAAATATGCAGGTTAGGTGAATTGGCCATGCTAAATTACCCGTAGTGTTAGGTGCAGTGGTAAATCCGGGTGGCTGCGCTTCGGCGGGTTGGTGTGGATTTGTTGGGCCGAAGGATCTGTTTCCACACTACGTAATCTAATCTAATGGTTGGTGATTCATTTCCAATTTGTTAATGACACAATCAACATAGCTGCTGCACAAGTGCAAGAAACCCAGGCTTATATGCCCAATTCTCAAGCTATTATTTAGGAGAGTCAATGAAGAAATCAAAATCAGCTATAATGGAGCACCAATTTCTTCAACCACATGAATTATCTGCCATTTCCATGCAGCAAGCCTCACAAATTCATCAAAGCAGTTTATTGACAACTTAGCAACATGTCAGCAAAAGTGGCAAACCCATGCGCTCCTCAAATAAATCGCTGGCTTCAGCTATTCTCATATCTTCAACATGTGTTTTCACAATTACTTTCACACCTTTTAAATTTTAAATCAGTTGTGTTGCATTACATTACCGTTTTTGGGAAAAAAAAATTACTTATGATGCACAGCATCTTTTGACATTAAATTTCTACTACACTGCAATTCAGAATGGCTGAATGCTTCACATCCTTTTATGCACGAGAAACAAGTAGATGGTCATCGTATTAAAAACCGAAATCGTGCGCTTTCGGTTTCCTCAGTTTGCAATACAAATCCGGTTGGAATAAAGAGCAGATTTAGAGACAAACAAAAACTCTCAATGTTTTTTTTCCATTGTTAACTGCAAAAAAGTAGAGGTGTGCACTAAAATAACTGTGATTCTGTAAATTCAGTCAGCATTAAGCAGTGAAGGAAAGCTTTGGGCCTAATTTACTGTGAAATTAACATCACGGTCCTTCTCATCATTTGTACACAAATTGGATATCAACTTCAAATAAGTACAGAATCACAGTTAAATACAAACTGTGTACACTTACTGCATGAGGTGTGCCATTCCATTGCAAGGTGTATGAATATGGCATCTCACCATGCGGATTGAACAGAATGAAGCTCTTTCACTGACATAGTCAAAACAAACTAAATGCCCACAAAAAAAATAAGGATTTTCTATTTTAACATCTTAAGCACCCTTTAACACCATGAAATATCTTAGTTATCTTCTCTTGTTCATTTAGCTTTCAATTAAAATGATTCTTCTGTTTTCCACTTCCTTTGCCACTTGATTGTCTCTGTCTTTTGTAATCTAGATCCTCATTCTATTCTGCTTTTTGTAAATGACTTGATACTGAATACAACATTCTAACTTATACTTCCTGGGTTTAATTGGTGGAATAACTAAGCAGATTGGGAAAATCTTGTCAAGTGACAACAATCTTTGGGCTACCATAAATGTGTTTTTTTTTTGAATGAGAGCATAGTCACCCTACTCCTCAAAAACAGCTTAGCCAGCCAAAAGAGTCAAAGATTTTATTCCTACTTTCCACCCCTTATCCCACCTGAACACAGGAGGTCAACAATAAAGTACTACTCCATAAAGGAAACCCCCATTTAGCAGCGAGTTTTGAGAAGATTTGTAGCTCAGGTTGAGGTTTTGGATGTAGGTTTGCTCGCTGAGCTGGAAGGTTCACTTCCAAGTCATTCGTGCAGGAAGTACAGCCGTTTGCAACTGGCACACTGTCGGATGGCATTCGCTTCCCAATTTCGGGCCAGTTTTAGCATATTGCGCCCATAGGTCTTAGCGAGCTTGGCGACAGAGTGCCACCCGCGAACAGCTGTACTTCCTGCATGTAAGCCTTGGAAATGAACCTTCCAGCTCAGTGAGCAAACCTACATCCAAAACCCATTTAGCAGCCTAGTCAAGCCACCACACCTCCTCCACGAGCCTGCACATCATCATGCTGTGAGAGAGATAGAAGAACCAGTTCTAAACTTACATACATTTGCATTCACACACAGCCAAGAACACAGCAGCCAACTGCAGCACCATAAAAATAAAAGATCATCTGAACTGCTTGCTACCATAATTTGCTGACAAAACAGGCTGAAATTCTCCAAGTCAGTCAGAAGCCCGATAACAAGACTGATGTTGCCACATTATTGCACTCTTGCCTTCTTTTGCCCTCACAAATACTGATGATTTACTCTAGTACAATGTCACTTACACTGGAACACAATAATTTTAAAATACAAACAAGGAACAGAATAGGCTGCTATTCAATACGATCATGGCTAACCTGATCTTAATATGAACTCTACATTCTGTCTATCCCTGATCATCTTTTATCCTCTAGGTAATCAAAAATCCATCTCTGCCATAAACATATTAAAAGATTCTCCTGCTTTTTGAGAAAGGAACTCCAAGGATTCACAACTCTTTCAAGAAAAATGCTTTCCATATCATTTTTAAACGGGTGACCTTTGATTTCAAACAATGACTCCTAGTTCCAGATTCTCCGACAAGGGGAACCATCCTGTCCACATCCACCTGGTTAAGTCCCCTCAGGATCTCGGTCTGGCAGTATCCAGAGAAACAGAGTTAACATTTTGAGTGCAGTATGATTCTCCTTTAGAACCTGTGATGTTCTGAAAAATCACCACAGGCTTGAAATGTTAACAGATTCTCTCCCTGCAGATGCTGCAAGCCCTGCCGAGTTTTTCCAGCATTCTCTGCATTCGTTTCAAATTTCCAGTATCCATAGTAGTTTGCTTTCCCCTTCCAGGATCTTCAATGAAGACTGAAGTCACCTCAGACTGTTCTAAACTCCAGAGGATACAGGCCTGGTCTGTCTAGCCTTTCCACATAAGGTAATCCACTCAATGCAAGTATTATTCTAGCAAACCTTCACTGAACTGCTACCAATGCACGAACATCACGCAGTAAGTATGCTGACCAGTTCTGTACACAATGCTCCATAAGTGGTCTCACCAAAGCCCCACATAACTGAAGCAAAACCTTCCCACGCTTGATTCAATAACCCTTTGCAATAATACACGATATCAGCTTCCCGGATTTATTCGCGAAAACATGCGCAGAATGCAGAAGAGCCCAGCAACTTGTTCCCTGTGCTCCTGGTGCATCATCACTCTCTCAGGATTGCCTTTGGTCAATGGCGTCCAGTTTGCCCACTATCAAAAGGCACATTCTGTAAACTGGACCAAGCTGCTCTGGAAAATCACATGATTAGAATCCGCTCACTGGCCCCCACCAAAAACGGAATTTCCAGTTTATTTGTGAGAATCTGGTGAGGCCTCTGGCTGAGGATCAGCAGCAGGAGCTAAACAAAACAGGAGAGAGAAGATCATGAGAGAGTGAAGTACTGGTTAATCCTCCGCTTCCCCCCCCAACCCCTTGTCATTCTCTAACTCTCGCCGTTTTAAAGGGAAAAGGCATTATCTTGCTTCGGAGCTTAGTCACTGGGATATGCAACATGACTCATCCTCTCATCACCCCATCCTCCACTCCGCAGCTTCTCTGTGTGATCGTGCCTTGATTAGGAATATTCAGAAGGAAATACTGTAAAGTATTTGACTGCACATCCCGCCTGACAGTACACATCAGGGTCAGATTCCCTGCCCCGTCTCCCTATCGAGGGAAGGAAAATCTCGATTTGCGTAACACTTCTTGCTCAGTTTTCATTTGAACAAAATCTTTTGGCTGTTTCTTTTTGCTGCATTCATTCTGGCGGACTGGGCTGATCTCAGCAGTTTGCATATTAAACACTACACAACAATCAGGAGAACCATTGCAAATGTTGGAAGAGGACAAAACCAAAAGCTTTTTCCACAAAAGAAAGACTACATATACTGAAATCAATCAATATGGACTTTTAAAAAAGGGACATTTCCAACTCCTGCACTTACTGTGCATCGGTGAGATATTCAAATAAGCCCCCAAAAATGCAACCTATGCAAATAGTATCACCAACCTCCAAGTAAAATTAACATAAGAGCACATACACAGCATACACGTGTAATGAAGCTCACTTCAATGCAGCACTGCTATCTTTGAAACAGGTACTGGCCTCTGATAATTAGATTAGATTAGATTACTTACAGTGTGGAAACAGGCCCTTCGGCCCAACAAGTCCACACCGACCCGCTGAAGCGCAACCCACCCATACCCCTACATATATCCCTTACCTAACACTACGGGCAATTTAGCATGGCCAATTCACCTGACCCGCACATCTTTGTGACTGTGGGAGGAAACCGGAGCACCCGGAGGAAACCCACGCAGACACGGGGAGAACGTGCAAACTCCACACAGTCAGTCGCCTGAGGCGGGAATTGAACCCAGGTCCCTGGCGCTGTGAGGCAACAGTGCTAACCACTGTGCCACCGTGCTGCCCTTAATCATTACAACGTAAACCACAATGCCCAAATAATCAAAAATTCATCTTTTTTTAAAAAAGTTTTGACTTTTAGTGGCTATTTTAACACCACATTCAAATGCTTTAAACTAGATTAGATTACTTACAATGTGGAAATAGGCCCTTCGGCCCAACAAGTCCACACCGACCCTCCGAAGCACAACCCACCCATTCTCCTACATATAGCCATTTACCTAACACTACAGGCAATTTAGCACGGCCAATTCACCTGACCTGCACATCTTTGGACAATGGGAGGAACCGGAGCACCTGGAGGCAGACACGGGGAGAATGTGCAAACTCCACACAGTCAGTTGCCTGAGTCAGGAATTGAACCCGGGTCTCTGGCGGTGTGAGGCAGCAGTGCTAACCACTGTGCCGCCCACCAAACTGAACAGTTTCCCTCAGCATTTCATACTGTAAACCCAGCACATGACCAGAACCAGTAGAAACTGATCTCAAAAAGTTAAAAATCACAACACCGGGTAATAGCCTAACAGCTTTAATTGGAAGCACTAGCTTTCGGAGCTCTGCTCCTTCATCAGGTGGACAACAACATCGGCATCTCCAAATCATGACCTTAAAAAAGAGCAGCAAAACGTATGCCACAACGTCAACGTTTGAGAGTTAAAATGTTCCAGTAGCAGGACACTGAGGTTTGGACTCTGATCCTATTCTCATTCTCACTCCTTTGAAGCACAGCCGAAATAAAGAATAAGTTTAGTTCAGAAAAGAACCTCCTGCAGACTTAAAAAGCTTTGCAGAAGCTCTTGTTTAGACAGCAGAAAAGCAAACAGATTGGGATTTGGAGTTCAGACTGAAATATACCCCATTTCTTAAAAATAAAGATTGTACAAGTTTATTGAGCATCAGTGTTCAAAACACACACTAGCTACCAGCTGATGTTGAACTGCCACGTCAAATTCATTGAAAGGAAGGAATTTTCCACTCCACCTGGAGACTAGAAAATGAACGTTTCACCTGTATGTTGTGGATTTCAATTTAAATGGAGGTTTGGTGATTGAGGATACTATTAAATTCCTCTAACTCTGCTTCCCAGATCCATAATAACATTACTTTCTGAATGCGCTTTAGTGTACATGCCACACCTAATTAAACAGTAACCAGAAAAAGAAGCCCCTGAAAGACAAAACAGATCGCTCTTGTAAAATCAGATAATTGCTTGAGAACTTCAAGAGAAGCCTTTGTGTTCTGCCAGAGAATGTGGAGGTACTGCTGTTGGACTAGGGTTGACAAAGTTAAAAATCACACAACACCAGATTATAGTTCAACAGGTTTCAGTTGCATGACACTGTGATCTTTTGCTATCAATTCTGTGCCTTATGATCCTGCTCCACAACTACCTGATGAAGGGGCAGTGCTCCAAAAGCTAGTGCTTCCAAATAAAGCTGTTGGACTATAACCTGGTGTTGTGTGATTTTTAACAATGTCAGAGAAAAATAATTTATACCATCCAGACAGCAAACTTGGGATTAATAACTGGCCTGAAAAAAATTTGGTGTGAGGGAGGAAGGTTCAGATAAGGCTGCTGTTAAGAATCCTTATTTCATTCCCTGCGATTTCATCGGTTGAAGATAATACCAGTCTCAACCATAACAACATTCTCAGTTAAACTATCATAGTTCACACAAGTAGAACAGCCATTTTTGTCAAGATTGCTGGAAGACAGACAGTGCCAATAGTAAAGTATGATTTTGCACTAAATGAAGAGGACAATGGGCTGTTTCAGTAAATACAGGTAATTGTTAAAAATCTGATCCACTTCTCTACTGAGCTTTTTTTTTAAATTGGGGTCAACAGAAGCCATTGGGGGCATTGAACCTTCCCTTAAATGAAGCCACCTGGTTAGAACTTCCTGAACCTGCCCCTTCAAGACGGTCACTGTGATGGTGCAGCTCTTCTTAGCAAGTGACTCTTTGAGTGGATTTCCTATCCCTCTGACACTTTGAGCATCTCACCTTGTTCCAATTCTCTCCGTTCTCATTGAAAACTCTCACCGACTGTCACTCTCTTAAGTACAAAATGTTCCATATCGTCCCAATTTTTCCTCCCTCAGTTTCTGTCAGGACAGACTCTCTCTTCATCCAAACCCTCAACAGTAAATGAGAGCACCTCACGGACTTCTTTGTCCACTTCGTCAACACCATCCAGTCAGCGGTCTTGGCCACATCCACCTCCTTCCATTAGCTGCTGGACTCATCCTGAACTCAATCCCTCTCTAGTTTCTCCCCTATACTCCCCTCATACCCTCTCTCAACTCACCAAAGTGCTGGCCAAAATGCTCTCCCACGTCCCTCTGTTAGTTTTTGTTAATATTCTCTCTCCACAGATGTTGTCCCTCTTTCCTTTAAATATGCTATCAGACTTCTCTCCAATCCAATGGCAATGCTTGGTCCCTCTATTCCTGCAAACTACTGTCCCATTTCTCAATACCCTTTCCTCTCCAAAGTCCTTCAATATATCATTGCCAAATATATGTTCGCCCTCCACTGAACACCATGTCTGAATTCCTCTAGTCAGACTTCTGCCCTTGACATAGTACTGGAAGAAGTTGTAAATGAGTTAATGTTTTCCCAAACCTTTTTCTCACCTTAATGCATGAAAATTGGCGTAACCCCAGAGTGAGAGTTTGTGGGCAGGGATCATGCAAAGTAGAGTTGGTCTGAGGGGGAAGGGTTGCAGAGTTACTGAGTAGGAGAGATCACTGTTGAAGGTGGTAGGGAGGGTCGTTTTTTTTTCTCTAGAATGTGCTGACTCTACCGACACTCTCTTGGCTGGTCACCAACATTGCATGTTCCATAACTTTGACCTCACATCGAAAATTCTGCCACCTGCATCCCTGTTCACAAGAAGCCCATTCACGTACCAGCCCTGTGCGCTCTGCTTAAGACTCTCAGGAAAAGAAACTTTTGCTTTTAGGATTCTCAGCCTAACTGACATGCCTTTCCTTGCTTCCCCTCTCAAACTCCATGTAATTTCCAATTGCACCATCCAAAACTCAGGACTTGTCTTCTTCTAACCCTTGCCTTTTGACCATCCTAATTTCTATTAGCTCATCAGTGTCAGCCAGACCTTCACGTTGGAGGCCCAAATGCTCCAAAATTCCTTCCCTAAATCTCTCCAATTCACTGCATCCCTATGAGATGCTTATTGAAACATTTCTCTTTGACCAAGTTTTTGGGTCATCTGCCCTAAAGCGTCTTATGTGGCTTGCTGTGTAATTTTGCTTTGTAACTCCTCTGCAAAATGCTTAGACCGTAAGACATAGTAGTGGAAGTAAGGCCATTCGGCCCATCGAGTCCACTCCGCCATTCAATCATGGCTGATGGGCATTTCAACTCCACTTACCAGCATTCTCCCCGTAGCCCTTAATTCCTTGTAGAACGCTTGGGACACTTCACCTTACAATATTTATTATAAATATAAATTTTTAAATATAAGCTGCTTTTGCTGTAAAAGCATGTATCACTCCATTGGACAAAAGAATCCAATAAGAAATTTGCGTTCATCATTCCTGCTTGACACCAAGAGAACATCTAATCTATTTGGTAGTTTCTGTGCTGCTCTTTCACAGTTGATCAACGGGATAGGAATCATGGGCTGTATTGCATTATCTATTGTAGTCAGGAAAGCAAAGAAAAGCAGTCAAAGATTAAGAGTCTGAGAGCATGAGCTAGCACCTGGTGAAAGCTCTCATTTGGGTCCTTAGCTCAGGACACATTTTAGTCAGATATACCAATCACATATAACTTGACAGTCAGCCAGGTTCTGATTTTAGAATCTGCTAACCGAGTCTCAGCATGTACTGAATGGATCGATGTTGTGCGTTTTATCAGGATTCTGAAACCAATCTTGATCTTGATTAATTTCATTTCTCCATTTCTTGGGGACATCAGATTGTGTCATACATAGGCCTTTCATCTTGGATTGAAAATTAGATCTCTCTATTGCCTGCAACCAGCCAATTATTCTAGCACTTACCCTTCCACTGTAGACCCAGAAGTGCACCTGATACATTGATCAAGTATGAAGCATTTCTTCCTGCCATCTGTCCTAAATTCACCCTTTACCAATTGTTACATGCATGATCTTGGCCCACCCACATTAAATTGAAAAGGTCATATGTTATTCCCTCAATTGTATTGCACATTTAATTACTTCCGCACACATACCTTTTGAAGGCTTTTGGGTTTCTCCAGTTTTCTCTTAAGAACAGCAAAGGTCTGTTTTGTGGTGCTCTGTTATTCTGATGTTAATCCTCGAACATTTCCCTGGTTTCATAGCAATCAGGTCTGCACTGCATTCAAAGTGGAATGCACCACCTGAGCTATTGGCAGATTGTCAACAACCATCCCAAAACTCATTAGGAGAGAGTAGGTTAGAGGAAACAACCTGAGCTGTGAAAGCAAAAGGACCAAGTCGACACACCGCCTAGTCAAGATGCAATCAGGGTGACTACTGTAGATGTAGAGACACACAATGGCCCCACGGATCTGGTCTGAAATCAAGACTACATCAGAGTTAGTGTCTCAACTGAAACAACATGAATTTAATACCTTGATGAGGTCGAACATTTCGCAGTGAGCTACATTTGGCACTTCCCAACTAGGAAATGGAGCTCAATTAGTTTAGGATATCTGGTTGGCATGGACAAGTTGGACCAAAGGGTCTCTTTTCATGCTGTACATCTCTGACTCTATGAAACAAAACAATTCTTTCAAATAGCATGAAGACCCAGTGAAAGATAACAGACATGCATCAGAAATAATGCACTTCTGCTTCTATACTTCTCTGACTACGTGGCGTAACATTGGCTGTTGAAGACCATCCACTGCTGTTGCAGCAGGACACATTTCCCACATTCCCTTGTTAAGCTAAGTCCAACTGTAGATTTTCCCCATTGGATTTGTGCCCATTTATGATGCAGAATTGTAGAGAAGCCTGATCAAAATAAATTCTGATTGGTGGTAAGAATTCAGCTGCATCCTCAGATTATGATCTCAACTATGTTTAAATTGAACACCAATGCATGTTCAAGGAGGAGAGGACGATGCTTTTGACAAAAATACAACTGCCCTGCCATAGACGTAGGCTCGAACACTCCATTGCCACAAATCTAATGCAGAGCACTTTGTCTCAACTGAGTCATACAGAATGGAAATAGGCCATTCGGTACATCTAGCCCCTGCTGACCATGTTCCCAACTAAACTAGTCTCACTTGGCTGTGAGCCCTTACTGTTAAGTGATCAGCAGTAAGGCCTAAGTCCACACATTATACAATCAATGTAAATTACTACGCGAGTGGAAGGTTCAAATATTCACAAGACAGTCCTAGTAACAGTTATGCACTTTCTAAAAATAAACATATAATTTGTGTCACTCAACATACTTTCATTGCCTCCAACAAGACAGACAGCTTGTAAATGGAATGAAAGCAGAAAATACTGGAAAGGCTCAGGAGATCAAAACATCTCCTGTGGAGGGAGAGCACAGTTAATGTTTCATGACCCATTGGTACTGCCTCCAAATTCTATTAACCTGAAGTGCATCAGCACAGCAATCTTTAAGCCAATCCCATGCAGTGTTCGTACTGAAAATAGGAAACACAATTACGAGATAAAACACATCAGAAGCTCTCATTTGAGAATTCTAAACATACGTTTTGAAACTCCAAGAGCCTTTAGTGATGGAGATAGGAGGTGGGTAAGTACAGACAGACTATGAACATTATAGTCAACAATAAACCCAATCAAGCAAGAAGGCGGTTACAATGGTTAACTTATTACCACTAGGACAGCTCTGGGAAATTAGAACATTGAACGGGAATCTAGGTAAGATCCTGAGGAAGAAAGATATCAGGTAATATGCTGATAGAGAGGTGGAAGAAATATGATTTTTATGAAGAATAAAGCCCGATACAGACAAGGTAGGCTTACAAATGTTCTGCAACACAATCCTATTTTCTGCAGTCCAAATAGTCCAATGTTGACTCTGCTCCACTGATTAATGATTAATTGGCCACAACCATGACCAGAATTTTCTTCTCATGAAGCACTGATATTCAGATTACAAGAGCATACACCAACTTCCAAAGCTTTCCAGTGGCTATTACAACGCCAAAGATAAGGTAGGTGACCCTCAGCCCAAGGATAATCTTTCACCATTACAGCCTTCAAAAGCAGTCAGTAGTACAAAGTTTGTGAGAAGATTTGTAGCTCGGGTGCTCATTGTTGTAGTTCTGTTCGCAGAGCTGGGAGTTTTTGTTGCAAACGTTTCGTCCCCTTTCTAGGTGACATCCTCAGTGCTTAGGAGCCTCCTGTGAAGCGCTTCTGTGCTGATTCCTCCGGCATTTATAGTGGTTTGAATCTGCCGCTTCCAGTTGTCAGTTGCTGTCCGCTGCAGTGGCCGGTATATAGGGTCCAGGTCGATGTGTCTGTTGATAGAATTTGTGGATGAGTGCCATGCCTCTAGGAATTCCCTGGCTGTTCACTGTTTGGTTTGCCCTATAATAGTGGCGTTGTCCCAATCAAATTCATGTTGTTTGTCATCTGAGTGTATGGCTACTAAGGATTGCTGGTCGTGTCGTTTCGTGGCTAGTTGGTGTTCATGGATGCGGATTGTTAGCGGTCTTCCTGTTTGTCCTATGTAGTGTTTTGTGCAGTCCTTGCATGGGATTTTGTACACTACATTGGTTTTGCTCATACTGGGTATTGGGTCCTTTGTCCTGGTGAGTTGTTGTTTGAGAGTGGCTGCTGGTTTGTGCGCTGTTATGAGTCCTAGCGGTCGCAGCAGTCTCCTGATGTATGGGAGTGTGGCCAGTCCTTTGGGTTGTGGCATGTCCTCATTTCGTTGGTTTTAGCCTAAGGGAAAGACACTGAGGATGTCACCTAGAAAGGGGACGAAACGTTTGCAACAAAAACTCCCAGCTCGGCGAACAGAACCACAACAGCAGTCAGTAGTAGTTAACACTGGGAGCAATGATTGCGTACACAGCAAGTACAAATAATTTATAGGCTAGGCGTAGGAGTTAGTGAAACCCAACTTAAAATGCAGTCAAGGAAGCAGAGCTACTGTGCAACAGAACGCAGTAACATCCTCCAAGGGACTTGTAGATGGCATTGCTGATAAATCTGTCAGCTCCCTATGTTATGTAATAAGTTGATGGAGAAGTGATAAGGCACTAACTTGTCAGCGAAATTCTACAGGTTCTGTCAGGCCTGGTACCTAACTGTAGATTAGGCTGGTTCTGTGTGAACATTCCGCTTTGTAGCAGAGACACCATCTGTTGGCACATCCCAACTATGAGGAGAAGGCTCAGTGTGTAAAAAGATGCACGAAGAGATTTATAACTGCTTATCTAGTGAACCACGAGAGTGAAGTGATTTAAAGAAATGCAATGACTGAAGGGTTCCATAACAGGATGGGGTTCAGCAATCAACGACTCCTCCTGCACTGGTGGGTAGTCATTTCAAATGGAGTTTAAAAGAAATGTTCGGTCTTGTTTGGGGAGGCAGTGGAGGGGAGTCAGGACATGATTTGCTCGACACCAAGTCAGGGCTGAGGAACTGCAACATTCCTTCACGAACCCCTTCGCTGTGACCAGATGATGGACGGCTGGAAAGGCTGGGACGTTTTTCACTCGAGTGTAGGAAGTTCAGAGGTGACCGTATAGCAGCTTATAAAATAACGAGGGATACAGATAGAGGTGGTGGTAGTTGCCTTTCCACCCCCCGAAGGTGGGGAATTGCAAGACTAGGGGGCACATTTTTCTTTTTAAGGTGAGAGGAGAGAGTTTTAAAAAACAAGACATAAGAAGCAAATGTTTTACACAGAGCGTGGTTAGTGCATGCAATGAACCTCCTGATGAGGTGATAGGTGCGGGTACAATTATAACACTTAAAAGGGTTTTGGATGGATATGGTTTGGAGGGATATGGGCCAGGAGCAGGCAGGTGGGACCAGTTTAGTTTGGGATTATGTTCAGCATGTTTACCAAATGGTCTGTTTCTATGTATGACTATGACTGCAAATCTACGCTCACTGAATACTTATTAAAGGTTCAATTGTAACAATCTAAATGAAAAACAGAAGGACAACCATAACAAAGACATTATTGTTCGTCAGAAGCAGCAGTGATTCAGATGCCAACAATTATGAGCTTTACTGACACATTTGCCAACCCACACTCTGGATCACACTCCCTCCTCATAAGGGTGCCACTCACACAAGACCCACTATAATACTGCCAGGTTTCACTGGTTCAGACCACAAGCTACAGCCAGAGCCCACTCCAACCAGCTGCTGAGAGGACCTACTTCCAGCAGGTCCTTTGAGCAGGACCACTTGTGACTTTTAACAGTTTATAGTGGGCTGTATAGGGTGCCCCAGCTGACTAATCCATGCACCATGGAAATACTTACAGTGGAGTGCCGAATAAAGAGGGAGGCAGTTCTTATTCTGGATGGGTTTCATAAACAAACAATATTTCAATAACTGTTCAGCAATGTTGAGGTAAGAAATTGTTGCAGAAGCTTTTCATCCTGCACTCATCAGGACAATTTGAAAATACCAGAGCAAAGGGAAAATAGACCTTTTACACGGTCTATATAGCATTTTCATTACTGATGTACTGATTAAATGCTGACTGATGGTCAACTAGCAAGCTTTAGAGTCATATAGCGCAGAATTACAGACTATTCAATCCAACTGGACAGCCCGTTGTTTAAATTTAAACTAGGCTGATGGCCTTGACTAATCAAAGTCATTGTGTTTTTGCAGTTTCCAATATGCACAAATGTAATGCATTGTGGCCCTAAATAAACAGCTGTAAGAAAGAAGGTGAACTTCACTTTGTTATTGAGATTTATTGATGTCTTAAAATTTGTTTCTCCCCTCAAAAAGTGACATCGAAGTGCAATGAAAGATGCTAAGAATTACTGTACATTTAAAGAGTTGCCCAAGTTACCCCACTGTATAAACAGTAGACCTGAGCTCTAAATCTGGGATGCAGTGTAGGGTCCACAAATAATAGTGCACCGCTCAAGAGGCTGCAAAGTGAAGGAAAAGATAAAAGGAAAGCTTATGCTTAGTAATCATTACTTAACAATCCCTGTGCAAACCCACATGCAAGGTAAAAGTGAAGGCAAGAATGGGGAGAGCTGTAATATCCCACATGAACTAATATCCTGACCTACACTCACCATCATAGTTAACACGTGACTACTCATCACTTGGGCATGATGATGGGGAGCGAGCAGTACTCATGGAGCAAACTGGCTAAGTGCTGTCTGCACCTACCATCTCGGTCAAATTCTTTTATCCTATGGATCTCGGGGGTGGCGAAGAAATGTTCACAGTCATTGTTATATGGGTAATATTAGCCTCTTTACAATCTCGGTAAAGCATTGCTACTGAAACCTGATCACATTTTAAAATTCTCTCTTTAATAAATGCAATGCAATGAAATACAGCCAAGAATGTAAAATGCTGTGATGCTATAAAAGTTCAAAGTGCTGACTTGGGGAGAGAGAATATCTTTGGACAACTGCAGCAAAAGACGGGCACAAAGGAATTCCTGGATGTTATGATTTAAACAGCCATAATTAACTGTCGCACTAAAAATTGGAATGGCCAGGCTTTTGGAAACTGAATTTTTCCAACTAAAACTGGTGTCCTTTCCACAACTGCACCCCACAGCTGAAAACAGTGGCCAGGCACAAAAAGACTCCATCCAGGTCCCTTCTTCCCTTTTCTCTGCAGGATAAGAGCAGTTTGCAAATGCATCAAGAAAAGAAAACAAAACAATAGAAGGAATCAAAATACACTGACTGACCTAATTTCATTGGGGAAAATCTTACTTAACTCCACATCACAATAAATGCCAATCTCTGGAACTCACAATGGTGGACAAATATTTGCTGTAGTGTAGAATTAGAAACACTTATTTCTTCAGCGTTGTACTGTCAGGAAACACTATGTCACTTTTGATTTTCTGCTGAGATGAGACAAAAATAGTTCCTCAACAGCAAGGTGGTAGAATGAGCTTGTTTTAATTTGCTTGCTGGAATCAACAAATCTTTGCAACTGCCAATCATTGACAATCTAATCCTAAACAGCCGACATTATACTGCTGGTACCATGCAGTAACAACTGAACTAAGTACCTGGAGTAACGTTTCTCTTTACTGTGCAGAACTGCAAGAAATAAGAGAGTCACAGAAGGACTTGAAATGAAGCAAGTTTAGGAACGTTCAATCTGAAATGCATACACCACATGGGATACTGCCAGAAACTATTAAAAGAATGAAATCACTGAACAGAACATTTTAGTGATTCATAATTAAGAAGAAACCAGTCTAGACTGGGTGGGCAACCAACAGAGAGGACAGAAATTCTTTTGGATTCTGTCTGCCAGCTTTTTAAGCAAAGGATTGCAGAATAAAGTGGACATGAGGCTGCAGAATGACACTGGGTCATTTGTGACAGTCACTACATCACTGAAGAGAGAGAACAATACTGTCAAGAGATGAATTTGACTTCTTCGACATGTCTGCTAGAAGAGAAAAATCAGTCAATAATTTGCAAAAGGTGAAGGTTTAAATCAGCCACGAGATTGCAGCAGCTGATAAAGCTGGAAGGGCAAGATCCGAACAGCTCTTTTCCTGATCATGACTGGAGCAATAAATCCTGACTACGCTGAAAGTCTGCCAAGAATTTCCACAGCCCATCTTGTGGTCTGCAGTTATTCAAAATTATGAGCAGGATGAAAGATGGGGTAGTGGTGACAGGAAATGATGCAAGTTGCCACCTCTCTCTCCACCACCACCACCACCACCACTACTACCTTCCCCCCCACCTCGCCTCCTCTAGAACTTGGATCTCTCCCAGCTTAGGCAATACACTTCAGTTCATTGTGCATCTTTACCTTTGGGTCCCAGTTACTCACACGGGACATGGCAATTCAGTAATACACTGGGTCCCATTGTTAGCACTGCTTCAGCAGCCTGCCTCAGCTGTATCACATCAGAAACTCAGCTGTCTGAAAGGCAGCAGTGCATTCACTTAAACCAGACATACTCTGCGAGCTGGACTGGAGCCAGCGTTGACATATTTTGATGCATTAACTTCTTTTCAGCCACTCATGGCTTCAGAGGCCAATCCATTAAGACAAAAAAATCCAGTTATTAATGTTTATATTTTGATAAGTAACAGATCTGCAAAATTTCATTCTTAACTAAGGTATTCTTGTTGTTTTAAGTTTATGCCCCTCTTCAGGAGGATCTAAACTATTAAGGTGGGGTGGGATCCAAGGAGATAGTGAGGAAGGAAATCAATCTGAAACTGGTACAGTTGATAAAAGAAGCGAGTCAGCCAGCCAGCCAGGCAGGCAGGCAAGCAGCCAGACAGGGGCAAAGCAGAGAACAAGGTGGGATTGATAAATTAAACTGCAATTATTTCAATGCAAGAGGCCAAACAGGGAAGGCAGATGAACTCAGGGCATGGTTAGGAACGCAGGATACCATAGCAATTACAGAAATGTGGCTCAGGGATGGACAGGACTGGCAGCTTAATGTTCCAGGATACAAATGCTACAGGAAGGGCAGAGGTTAGGGAAAGAGAAGAGAGAAAGAGTAGCATTTTTGATGAGGCAGAGCCTATTAGCTGTACTGAGGGAGGATATTCTCGGAAGTACATCCAAGGAAGTTATTTGGGTTGAAGTGAGAAATAAGAAAGGGATGATCACCTTATTGGGATTGTATTATTAGATCCCCTAATAGTCAGAGAGAAATTGAGAAACAAATTTATAAGGGGAGCTCAGTTATCTGCAAGAATAATAATAGGTAGAGGATTATGGTAGGGGATTTTAACTTTCCAAACATAGACTGGGACTGCCATAGTGTTAAGGGTTTAGATGGAGAGGAATTTCTTAAGTGTGTACAAGACAATTTTCTGATTCAATATGTGATGGGCAGACTGGAAAAGGTGCAAAACTTGACCTACTCTTAGGAAATATGGCAGGGCAGGTGTCAGTGGGGGAGCACTTTGGGGCCAGCGACCATAATTCTATTAGATTTAAAATAGTGATGGAAAAGAATAGACCAAATCTAAAATTTGAAATTATAAATTGGAGGAAGGCTAATTTTGATGGTATTAGGCAAGAACTTTCAAAAGCTGAGTGGGGGCAGATATTCGCAGGTAAAGAGTCGCCTGGAAAATGGGACGCCTTCAGAAATGAGATATCAGGAGTGCAGGGTGAAAGGAAAGGCTGGTAGGTACAGGGAATGCTAGGTAACTAGAGAAATTGAAGGTTTAGTTAAGTAGAGTGCCACAAGGATCAGTGCTGGGTCCACTGCTTTTTGTCATTTATATAAATAATTTGGAAGTGAGTATAAGAGGTATAGTTAGTAAGCTTGCAGAGGACCCCAAAATTGGAGGTCTAGTGGACAGCGAAGAAGGTTACCTGAGAGTACAATGGAATTTTGATTAGATGGGCCAATGGGCTGAGAAACAGCAGATGAAGATTAATTTAGATACATGTGAGGTGCTGTATTTTGGGAAAGCAAATCTTAGCATCAAGTGTATAAGTCCTGCTAAGGTCCTAGGGAGTGTTGCTGAACAAAGAGACCTTGGAGTGCAGGTTCATAGCTCCTTGAAAGTGGAGTCGCAGGTAGATAGGATAGTGAAGATGGCATTTGGTATGCTTTCCTTTATTGGTCAGAGTATTGAGTGCAGGAGTTGGGAGGTCATGTTGCAGCTGTGCAGGACATTGGTTAGGCCACTGTTGGAATATTGCGTGCAATTCTGGTCTCCTTCCAATCAGAATAAATGCTGTGAAACGTGAAAGGGTTCAGAAAAGACTTACAAGGATGTTGCCAGGGTTAGAGGATTTGAGCTATAGGGAGAGGTTGAATAGGCTAGGACTGTTTTCCCTGGAGCATTGGAGGCTGAAGGGTGGCCTTAGAGGTTTATAAAATCATGAGGGGCATGGATAGGGTAAATAGACAAAATCTCTTCCCTGGGGTGGGGTAGTCCAGAACTAGAGGGCATAGGTTGAGAGTGAGAGGGGAGAGGGGAAAGATATAAAAGAGACCTAAGGGGCAACTTTTTCACGCAGAAGGTGGTGCGCGTATGGAATGAGCTGCCAGAGGAAGTTGTGGAGCCTAGAACAACTGCAACAGTTAAAAGGCATCTGGATGGGTAAATGAATAGGAAGGGTTTGGAGGGATATGGGCCAGGTGCTGGCAGGTGGGACTAGACTGGATTGGGCTAACTGGTCAGAATGGACAAGTTGGACTGAAAATGTTACATTTACTTTGAGAGAGCTCAATCAACTTCAATGCAAAGAAATCTTGAACATTTTTCACGGTAGAGCTCCCAAGCATTTGAAAGGATTTTGGTGCAAAACATTCTTGCTATCTCTCAAAATGTGATTTTTTTATCGATCTCAATGAAAGAACAAACTGCAGATGTTGGAAATCCGAAACAAAAATTGAAGGAGAAACTCTTCAGTGTATGTGGGGAGAAAATAGAGTTAACGTATCAAGTCTGGTGACTCTTCATCAGAACTGATAGCAGCCAGAAAAAAAGTTGTATTATGAAAATGGGGTTGGAGAGAGGATGAGTGGATAGATGTAGACAGAGACAGGAAGACAGACACAGACAGACAGATTGGAATTGTGCGTGCGATTCTGGTCTCCCTCCTATAGGAAGGATGATGCGAAACTTGAAAGGGTTTAGAAAAGATTTACAAGGATGTTGCCAGGGTTGGAGGGTTTAAGCTATCAGGAGATGCTGAATAGGCTGGGGCTGTTTTCCCTTGAATGTCGGAGGCGGAGGGGTGACCCTTTAGAAGACCTTATGACTCTATATACAGGAATCTCATCAATCACCCCAAACATTTAAAACCTTCACTACTGAAGCACAGAGGCAGTGGTGTAGGCAGGAGGTGATGAGAAGTAAGAACAGGAAAGAATGTGTAGGCTGTGCTTTTATAATCATTGTTTGCATCAGAGCATCTAATAATAGTAACATTTGGTAAGCCATGCTCTAAATGCAAGGTAACTTTCAGCAACTGTTATCAAATCTAAATCTATACCAATCAGAGTCTGACAATCACATCAAATCAGGTGTAGGCCATTCAAACGAGTTGGATCGGAGGGTCTGTTTCCGTGCCATATTTGTCTTGCGAATTCGACATTCCAATCTAGCCTTGATAACCTTAGGTTCCTTTACCTAACAAAGCTATCGAGCTAACTAATGTCCTTTAGGAAAGAATACTGCCATCCTTACTCGGTCTGGCCAACGAGCGAGTCCAGACCCACATCAACGTAGTTGACTCTTAAGTGCCCTTGAGGCAATTAGGGCAATAAATGCTGGCCTATCTGGTGATGCCATCATCCCGTAAATGAATAAAAAGAGGCCCTCCTTAAAAAATAGTCAATACCCCAACTGTACCGCTTTCTTGAGGTGACAAGAGTGTTCCAAAGCCACACAATCCTCAGAACATTCCCATAATACTGCCTTTCCAGCGCAGACAGCCTATTTTTAAAATACTGTCCAGTGGCTCTGGATTGACCCACATCAGGAAACAGCCCTTCCACACCCACCTTGTCAAGGCCATTCAGGATTTTAATGCAATCTTGACACAACTCAAGAAAGGTCCTAATCTCCCTATCTGGGGTATTCAGAATTAGTTCTCAGCTAATAGTTCCTTATTGTTGGACAGTGTAGTACGGAAACAAGATTCAAACAAAAAACTGGTTTGGACCCCTAATCTTGATGGTTACCTAATAATCCCTGTTGCCACAGCAACAAGGTTAGAATCAATAGCAAGAGCTCGATTGCCACATGCCAACTGAGCCAACAGCTATCTCAAGTGAAAAACAACCATTTGGACAACAGAATACAAATCTGTTGCTACCAGCAAAACTATACACCAGAGTTAATTTGTTTTTATAGAATTGTTTATGACAAGAAATATAGGTATTCGATGGGTGGGATCTATCCAAAAGGCAAGATATCCCAACTTTCTGCTATCCATCTAGCACCTTGTTATTCAGTCAGGCGATGGCATTGCTAGCTTGGCCAATATTTATTGCCCATCCTTAACTGCCCTTGAGAAGGTGACAGTAAGTGGCCTTTGTGAACCATGTTGTGCAGATCAACTCAGAATGTTGTTAGAAAACAGAGTTCCAGGGCTTTGACCCAGCGACAGTGAAGATAATGTGACAGATTTCCAAATCAACTTCAAGGGTAACTTGTAGGTGGGTGGTGTTCCCATAAATCTTGACTCTCTAGATGGTGGAATTACACGTTTGGAAACCACTTGACAAAGAAGACTTGGTGAGTTTCTGTAGACAATACACACCGCTGCCTTCATGCTTCAGTAGTGGAGGTTTTAAACGTTTATGGTGATCAAATGAGGTGCTGATCAATAGGTTCCTATGTCCTGGGTGGTTTTGAGCTCAAGTGTTCTGGAGCTGCACTCATCCAGACAAGTGGAAAATATTCCATTACATTCCTGACCTGCGCCTTGCCAGTGAACAGGCTTTGGGGAGTCAGGAGGGGAGTCACTTGTCATACTCTTGTATCGACAGTAATATTATGGTTGTTCAAAGCAAAATCATAGAATCCCTATACAGTGTGGAACAGACCATTTGGCCCATCGAGTAAAAAGTGAGGTCTGCAGATACTGGAGATCAGAGCTGAAAATGTGTTGCTGGTTAAAGCGCAGCAGGTCAGGCAGCATTCAAGGAACAGGAAATTCGACGTTTCGGGCAAAAGCCCTTCATCAGTAATGAAGGGCTTTTGCCCGAAACGTCGAATTTCCTGTTCCTTGGATGCTGCCTGACCTGCTGCGCTTTAACCAGCAACACATTTTCAGCATTTGGCCCATCGAGACCACAACAATTCCCCTCCACAGAGTATCCCACCAAGACCCACCTGATCCCTGTAACCCTGCATTTCCCATGGCTAACCCACCTATCCTGCACATCCCTGGACTCTATGGGCAATTTAGCACAGCCAATCCACCGTACCTGGACATCTTTGGACTGTGGGAGGAAACCGGACCTGGTTAGCAGTGCCATCAGGATGTTGATGGAGGAGAATTCAACTATGGTGATACCATCAAATGTCAGTAGGGGGGCATTTTGATTCCCTTTTCTCGAACTTCTTTTTAAACTGGTGTCACACAAGTGGCAGGCAACATTATTTGCTACTGATAAGCCCTTGCCTCACATGTGCACAGACTGTTCGAATAGCTGAGGAGCCAGCACTGTGCAGTGAGCACCACCACCCCTGTCATGACCTAGCTGATGGAAGGATGGTCCTTGCTGATGCAACTAAGATAGAAGCTACTCTGAGGAACCTCTACCCTGATGTCCTTCAGGCAGAATGATTCCCATCTAACTGCCAAAATTATCCTCTTCATGTTAGAAATGGCTCTAAAATCAGTGAAAAGTTTTCCTTTTGAATCCCACTGACTTCAATTTTGCTCGGGCTCCCTGGTACTGCACCATGTCAACAGCTGTCTTATGTAATTTTCTTCTCATTTCTGAAATTCAATTCTTTTGTCCAGGTTTGGACCACAAGTCTTAAGTCAAGTTCCTGAATTACTGACTGAGATCAGTTTGATTTCGATTTTTGCTTTCTATTTACTAACATAATAACACATTTCTTCCATACCAAGAAATCAAACTAACATGAACAGACCCAAAAGATATAGATTTTCTAATCCTGAAACACACATCAGCAAATTTGATCAGTGATGACTGATCCAATTTAAAATTGCCACAAGCGAGACCAAGGTGGTGGAGGTTAGGAGACTGCTCTTTTTAAATGCAGAGAGTTGTTGGTGTGTGGCGCATATTGGCACGGTGAGTAGCTGATGCAGGAACCATTGCACCTTCTGATGGGAAAATTGGATAAATACATGAGAACTAATCTCATAGGATTAGTTATAAGTCACTGTTATGAAAGAATTGGCAGAGTGCCCCTTCTGTGTTGGAAATGTACTTGCTTCGCTGGTACATATCAGGCGTTCTAACTCATAATTAAGCTCTTGTAAGCTTTTCGCCTGTGAACTGAATATCGAGCCTTTCACAAGTGAACACTCCTTGAGAGTCTTCTGAAGTGGGTACAAAAACCACTTGGCAAAAAAGAGGCCAGATACAAACTGGTAAAATTACATGATATCTCAGTAAGGGTTCATAGGAACAATAGAGTAGTAATAAAATTAACTGCATTCAAAAATCAATACAACTTCATACCTTTACATAACGGAAACTTTGGCAAACTTGTAAAGGAGAATCCAAAGGGATTCTACAAAGACATTAAAGGATAAAGGGCAATTAGGGAGAGAATCGGGCCCCTTAAAGATCAGCAAGGTCACCTACTTGTGGAACTGCAGGAGATCGGGGAGATACTAAACAAGTATTTTGTATCAGTATTTACTGTGGAGAAGGATATGGAACTTTAGAGAACATGGGGAAATAGATAATGACTTTCTGAAAAATGTCCGTATTACCGAGGTGGTGGTGCTGGGTGGCTTAAAATGCATAAAAGGTGGAAAAATCCCCAAGGCCTGATCAGGTGTACCCTGGAGCTCTGTGGGAAGCTAGGGAAGCAATTACTAGGCCCCTTGCTGAGATATTTGTGTCATTGATAAACACAGATGAGGTGCCAAAAGACTGGAGGTTGTCTAATGTGGTGCCACTATTTAAGAAGGGTGGTAAGGAAAAGTCAGGGAACTATAGACAGGTGAGCCCAACATTGGTGGTGGAAAAGTTGTTGGAGGGAATCCCGAGGGATAGGAGAGGATATGCATTCATTTGCAAAGACCAGGACTGATTAGGGATAGTCAACATGGGTTAGAGCATGGGAAATCATGTGTCTCTAACTTGTTTGAGATTGTTGAAGAAGAGGCAAAAATAATTCGTGGTGGCAGGGCAATGGGTGTGATCTATATGGATTTCAGTAAGGTGTTCAACAAGATTCCTCATGGTAGACTGGTTAGCAAGGTTAGGTCTCATGGAATACAGAGAGAACTAACTATTTGGATACAGAACTGGCTTGAAGGTAGAAGACGGAGGCTTGCTTTTCGGACTGGAGGCCTGTAATCAGTGATGTGTCACAAGGATCAGTGCTTGGTCCATTGTTTTTCCTCATTTATATAAGTGATTTGGATGTGAACATAGCAATAAGTTTATAGATAACTCCAAAATTGAAGGTATAGTGGATAACGAAGAAGGTTACCTCCAAGTACAGTGGGATGTTGATCAGATGGATTAATGGGCTGAGGAGTGGCAGATGGAGTTTAATTTAGATCAATGTGAGGTGCTGCATTTTGGAAAGGCAAATCAAGGCAGGACTTCTACACTTAATGCTAAGGTCCTGGGGAGTGTTGCTGAATAAAATGGACTTTGGAGTGCAGGTTCATAGTTCCTCGAAAGTGGAGTTACAGGTAGATGGAATAGTGAAGGTGGTGTTTGGTATGCTTTCCTTTATGGGCCAATGTACACCTGTATTGAGCACAGGAGTTGAGAGATCATGTTTCAGCTGTCCAGGACATTGGTTAGGCCATTTTTGTAATATTGCATGCAATTCTGGTCTCCCTGCTGTAAGAAGGATGTTGTGAAACCTGAAAGGGCTCAGAAAAGATTTACAAGAATGTTGCTGTGGTGGAGGGATTGAGCTAAAGGGAGAGACTGACTAGGTCGGGTAATTATTCCCTGGAGCAGAGGCTAAAAGGTGACCCCACTGAGGTTTATAAAATCTTGAGGGGCATGGAGACGGTAAATAGAGAAGCTTTTTTCTCCAGGTTAGGGGAGTGAAAAACTACAGGGCACAGGTTCAAGGTGGATGGGAAAGATTTAAAAGAGATCTAAGAGGCAACTTTTTCACACCGAGGGTGGTGCTTGTATGGAATGAGCTGCTAGAGGAAGTAGTTGAGGCTGGAACAATTCCAACATTTAAAAGGCATCTGAATGGGTATATGAATAGCAAGGATTTAGAGGGATAAGGGCCGGGTGCTGGCAGGTGAGACAAAATTTGTTGAGAATATCTGGTCAGCATGAACAAGTTGGACCAAAGGATCTGTTTCTTTACTGTACATCGCTAGGACTCTAATAAATGTGCTACAATACTGCGCAAGTACCGATGCTTTGTTTGGACTATCCTCCTACTTTCTAAAACGCATGGAGCTGACAACATTTATAACTTTAAGAAATCAAGCTGATTTCACACCCTTTGCAGAACCGGATTTGAACCTCTGTTCATTTATTCCCCACACTGGTCACAACATGAAGGAGCAGAGCAACTTCCAAAACATTATCCAACACCCGAACAAAACCCTTGCTCCAGTCCCCTGTACTTGCAAATTTTTTTTTTTGTGAAAAGGTTCCTGCAGGAATCCATACACAGAAAACAATATTCAGTCACTTCTTCAAAACTCTACTTCATGTGTAAAAATACAACTTGCCCACGACAAATTTATGCTGTCCACATTAGTATTCTAAAGCCTCATTAAGTCTATCTTAAACTATTATTCTGAAAGTTTCCTTCCAATCGCCTGCATTTACCCAGTTACCTGCCTCATCAATCAGAGCCATTTATTTTCATATCCTCCAGGAATCATCACTTGAACTTTTCTTTGCTGTACACCATTGGCTTTGAGCATTTAAGGTTGCTGTGAAATCCATCCTCAAGGGAACATTGGCCTGTACACAGCTTGTTTGTTCCCAGTGTAACACATTGCAGTTGCTGCACTGTCAGACATCCTCTGAGTTTCGGAAGCCTGCTGGCAGTATAGTGCCTTATCTACCTCCAGCATTGCCGATTTTATCTGAACCAACTCCTTCTCCAAAGTTACCTACAACAACCTCCTCTAGTACAACGACTTTCTTAGTTTATGCTTTTTACCATAGTTTTGCTCTCTACAATTAGATTCCCTTAAGTCATATACTAATGACCCTTTTATTTCTAATATATCTACCTTTCTTAAAAAAAACTTTTGCATATGTTTCTCTTTTTCAATACTTTGATTCATCCTTTAATACCTCTTTTTATCTCCACACTACACTTTAATGTCACGTTTTTGTTTAATATTTTCAGCCCTAGTATTAGTTATAATACTTCTATTTTACAATCCCATTTAAACCAACATCAGTTTATCTCTGGATCTTTATTCTTTGACCTACTGTTGATTTAAGGCAAAGTATACATTTATAAAATCTCAACCTAACCTGTATTTGAGGATAATTGAAATGGTGACTCTGTATTCTCTCTACAGAAGGTGCCAGACCTGCTGAGTTTCTCCAGCAATTTCTGTATTTTGTTTCTATATTTGAGGATTCCTCACAGTTGACCTGCCACTTTGTTTTCTACCTTCTCTGTCACGTTGCTCTTTGTCTGAAAGAACTTGGCAACTTCCAGTGGAGCCCTGCATTTTTGACAGTCATGACATCAAACAAAATGCAGTGCTATTTCCAAATTGTTATACTCGCTTGGTAATTGGTTCTATTTCAAATCCCAGATTTTAAGCAAAATTTGTATTATCAATGAGAGTTAGGAAGTAGTATCAGATAGAGGGATTGAAAACATTTGAGTACAAAATGCATTCAAAACAAGCCATTTGAAAGCTTCACTTGCAGCAAATTTGGTGGAGCACCTTTGATCAGACATTTCTTTTGTCTGTTGTGGACTAGTTACAGATAATTTTATTGTTCAGCTGTCTTGTATTTCTCTCAAAATGGCCCACATCTTTTTTCCTCTGACTGGTGGCCTGTTATATATTGAGAAAATTGCACCTTTTCCCCTGTTACTCCTCCACCTCCTCCACATACTGAATATCTTACTAAACCTGTAAATACTGTCTGTTCCAATGTTGTAATATACTCTGTTAACAATACTGCTACTCTCTGAACCACTTTCTCTCCATCATTCTTGAGCAACGTGTGATGTTAGACATGAGAATTTTAAGCTAACCTGAACCACCACACCATGCCACAACTATGGTGCTCCTGAGTTGGTAAAGCCTCCAAATCTATTTTGTTTTAGTGCTTTCTGTAATCCATTTTATTTTGTTCAACATTCATTTCTCAAGCAAACCCACTCAGTGAATTCCTGCACTGATCTGTCACTTTTTCCGTTCTGTCTGTGGGATGCCCATCTTGAGTTTGCATTCCTGGAAGATTTCAGCTTCCTTTGTGAGAGAGCAATCATCTGTTCCATGGCCCTTGTTGAACACAGAGGCATTGAGCCAAAGACACAATTCTCTTGTGCACTAAATTAAACTGACTGAAGGGAGTGGGGGCACGTACGCATGAGGTGGAGAGTTAGCACTAAGTTTGGGGTGGATTGGGCCTTGGAGAGAAAAAAAAAGAAAGGGGGGGGGGTGGGAAACAGTACATCACTTATCAAACCTGCCTTTGTCATTCAATATAGTTATGGCTGATCCTGGGCTTTAACTCCATTTTCCACCCATGCCCTGAAAGACCAAAAAATCTGTCTACCTCAAAAATGAACATAAATGATGGCAAAATCATCCACAACTTCCTGCAGTAGAGAATTCCATTGCGTGAGGAAATGTGTCCTCATCTCAGTCATAAATGAGCACCTCTTATCCTGAAATGGTAGCCCTTAGTCCTAAACTTCTCAGCAAGGGGAAATAATTTGCTGCAGCGGTATGCTATCTTTGTGTGCAAGTGCCACCAGTCCCGAAATATCGACATTCGCAGCATTTTAAAAAACATATTCCCCTATTCTGCACTTAGGACCAAAGTAAATTTCCCTTATTATGCACCATTAGCCATCTTGCTGCGACACAAACCATTTATACCTCTTTGTTGGATTCTTATACAATATAACCTGGCGTTGAATGCTAATAGGTTTATTTGGAAGCACTAGCTTTCTGAGCGCTGCTCCTTCATCAGGTGATTGACAACCACCTGATAAAGGAGCGGCACTCAAAGCCAGAACTTCCAAATAAATCTATCAGAGTATAACATGGTATTGTGATTTTCAACTTTGTACACCTCCATCCAACTCCTGCACCTCCAAATCATTCTTATAGCATGCTTTCCCATCTGGCTTTGTATCACCAAACTTGAGATATTATGCTTCACCCTACTCATTAACATAAAGTGTAATCCACACACTCCAGCACTGATCCACATGATGCTGACTGCCAATTTGAAAATCCCCCATTTGACTTAACTCTCCACAATCTGGCTGTTAACCAATGCTCTATCCAGGTTAATATCATTCTCAGCTTAACAAACCCTTATCTTGTGGATTAAATTTTTGTATCGCATTACATTAAACATGAAATAACTGCAAAGAGGCCAGTATCCCACCACCAAGTCCCCGTTATTTACATGTACATAGAACTTGACACTGATCCAGCTCCCTCAGAGCCAGCTCTCAGGGTGAACAGAGCCTCTGACATTCCTGTTTATCTGTCAGCCAGGGCTCCCTGACTGGACCAGGTTAACAGCCCCAATGAAGGAACTCATTCTACTGGAGGGCTACCTGGTTGACCTCGTCATAATCACTACAAAATGCTTTATTGGAAATCTAAACGGACTATATCTTGCTGAGAAGGACATTTTTGTCAAAGCCTCTCATGTGACATTCAGGTTAATTTGTAACAATTGCCAAAATGAAGAGAAATCAAATGGATTCAGTTTGAGAGAAGCGTGCTGATGGCAAGTGGTCTCTAATTGTTAAATAATGACATGGTTAACGATGACTGATAGTTAACTATCATGTGCTGTTAAATTTTAAAACCAGGCAGGTCGACTCCAATGGTTAAGGCCTTGCCCTGAAAAATGAGCGAGAAAGAATGATTGTCACCTATTCTGTTCTGGCATGGTGTCTGTTTGGTCTGTCTGTCTGTAAAGGACAGTGCCATGTGTAGTAACATACGTAACTTCCAGTAAACACAAATGCAATACTTTGCAAGCCCAACTCAAAGCCACAAATTGGCTTTTAGCAGAATTCATCATAGATTCAGAATTACTTAGCAAATATCATCGAGTCACAGAATCACATCTAATGTTGGACACTGTGCTAGGAGATTTGCAAATGTGGACTGGTTGAGTATAATAAGTCCCTTGTTTGTTGTAAACAGTCAAAGAGATAAAACTGCTTTGGTATGATCTGCCTGCCTTCATGACTTATGGCCCACATCCCTGGCATCACACCAGCACTGAAATTCATATACCACAGTACTCATTTGAGAGAGATAGGCAGAATGTCCAAAAGGATAAGCGGTCAGTTTTCAGAATCAAAGGATTGGCCTTAGGCTCATAAGTTTGTACACAACATGAAGACAAATGATCTGATGAGATGAACCTTAATCCCACAGGATGGCTTGAATATGCCTAGTTTCAGCTTGCACAGTGAACAAATGGCTTGTGATCAATTTATGAGTTCATCATTAAAGGTCAGTTGTTAAAAATAGCCTCAGTTTTATTGTCATAGTCACTAATTGTAAAGGATAAATATTCCAGTCCCTTCGTTGGGTTTACTGACTTGTCGATCCAGGTTGGCTTTGACCCCTTGTAACACTGCCAGATTCTCACATTAAAAAAGGTGAAAAATCAGACAAGTTATTCCAGAATCCTGCAATATGCATGTGTTAGATCAGCTAGCGTATTATCAATGATTCACCACCTTCAGTGGATGCTAGTTACTGGTGGGTTAACTAGGAAGAGAGAAGTTTAAACTCTTCAAATGCCTGTTCCCATTTTGGTCCTGAAAACTGACCAGTCTACCTCAGATTATCATGGAAGGATACTATATCTTAAAGGTTTGAGCAATAGGAAAAGCAAGCTATTTTACTTTGCTGCTGCGCAGTAACAACAGAAAGGCTGCTGCCATCAAGCCAAAAGACATTTTGTCTGTCTATCACACGAACGAGTACCATGCTGTATGAATTTCATCTGGTTCTTTTAGGGATGGAAACTGCCATCCTTACCTGGTCTAGCCGACATATGACTCCAGACCCATAACAATGTGGTTGCCTCTTAACTGTCCTACGTGCAATTAATGCTGGCCTAGCTAATGATGTCCTCACCGTTTTAATGAATTTTTAAAAATTTCCCTCGTCTCTGCTTCTACGTTTCCTTTACCTGGTCTCTTCCTTTTCAAATATTTGCAAAAGCTCTTAATCGTACAATACAGTCCTTGGCCCAAACATCTATAGCTGTTCAAATGATTTCCCTTCCATCTTAAAAAAAGTCAGAAGTGGAATATTCGCAGATGATTCACAATGTTCAGCACCATTCGTGACTCCTCAGATACTGAAGCAGGCCAGGTCCGCATGCAGCAAGATCAGGACAATATCCAGGCTTGGTCAAGTTCTACTCATGCTGTGCAAATGCCAGGTAGTGCCCACAAATTCTCCCCAAAATGGAGAATTTAACCATTATCCTTGATGTTCAAAGGCATTCCCATTGCTGAAATCAACCATATATCCTTCTTCCCTCACAATCACCAGCATCACTCCAGCAGCAATTATTTCACCTCCTGTCTCCCCAGTCCCTGCCCACCATCTACAAGCCACAAGTCGGGGGTGTGACTGGATACTTTCCATTTCCCTGGATGAGCTCCAGGAACAAACAGAGCTTGACCTGATCCCAGACAAAGCACTCCATCCAGCATCTTCAACATTCACTCCCTTTGCCGATGATGTACACAGAAGTTGTGAGTCCCACCTGCAAGACTGCAGTATTTCACCAACACTCTTCTGATCAGCACCTTACAAACTTGCAACATCTACCAAGTGGAAGACAAGGGCAGCAGACACCTGACCCAGGCAAAGACCACATAGCATACATGAATTTTAAAAAATCACATTATATTCCGAGGCACTAACTTGCTATTTTGTTTCTTTATCATCAAATATTTTGGTAACACTTTTCTAGTCTAAAAAAGAAAAACACTCTCAATCATCAGATTTACTATTATGCCAACATCAGAAGCCTCTTCTTTTTATCTAATACTATCCTTAACCATCTGAGCCAACCACAAATGGGTCTTTCTTGCTGCGTCTCTTTCCCAATGGGATGGAAACATTTTACTCTGTTTACCCGGTCCACTTCAGCCAACTCTCCCCTTCTACCTCAAAATTAAAAATCGAAGAATGGTGAATGCTAGAAATCGGAAACAAAATGGAGAAACTGCTGGGGAAACTCAGCAGATCTGGCAGTATCTGTGGAGAGAAAGCACAGTCAAATGTTTCGGGTCCAGTGACCCTTCTTCAGAACACTTCTGTTGAAGTACTGATTCTGCGTACTCTCCACAGATGCTGCCAGGCCTGAGTTTCTCCAGCAATTTCTGCCTTGGTCTCCCCTTATACCTCTGTAATTGACTTGTGCAAGATTGAGATAGAGATCTCAATTCGGCCTGTAGGTCAGGCACCAAGAATAATGAAGTATACATCTGGGTTGGATAGACCCAGCTCTGATGCTTCATCTGGTTAAAGAGGTTGAAGACTCTTTTCAGAAAAAGGCTTACTGCTGAGATTGACACCAAGAATAAGTTAGAAATCTCAGGAAAGTTAGGAATAACTGAAGATATGATGATCAATGCAATGCAATACAGTGCAGCGAATGCAATCTTCCTAAAATAAAATTTAAAACAAACACAGTTGCAACTCAAATATATTGTCTTTATTAAAAGCTCAGCATGCCCTTAAAAAAATAAGAGGTTTTCTGGTGACTGATAACTGTGAAGCGAGAACTCTAAAATGAGACACATTTCTCCATATGTTGCCACTGCTAATTCCCAAGAACAAAAATGTTCTTTAATTTACATCCGGGATGAATCACAAACAAATTGTTTAAAGCAGTTCTGAAATGGAACACTGGATCCTGACTTGCTGTGTTCGTTTTATGGAGTTAATTCAAAGGCTCAAAGGCATCAATAAAAATAATTGCTACAAACTCGCAGGAGAAGGTACAAGCTTGCATTAGCACTTCATGAACCCAGCCATCATGCAAACAGCCCCCGAGAAGCCTTATGAATTAGACACTCTGCCAATCTTCTATTAACATATGGAGCTGGAGATATTTCAGCTGCAATGCATTAGCACATCATCCAAGGCATTTGGACTGCCAGTCAAAACAAATCCTCTCAAACATTCAAATTCTTGCCATAGCATGTACCTATATGCAGGTCGTTCTTCTTTAAAAATAAAAGAATTTATGCTGAGATCCAAACCCTACATTTTGTTGAACTCCTTGTGCTTTCAATTGAATAAGTACTTTTTTTGTTGGCAGGTACTCATCTAAGAGACAGTGAAGCTGGACAGAGTGTTGTCAATACTTCATACTTTTCAGGGTAACTTGACCCACCAACGCAAGTGTTTGATTGGTCATGGAGCAAAATGTCTACTTACAATTATCAAATTTGTACCATTAATGTTTTAATTTTCTTCTCTGTGTGCATGTGGTTACTTCCCTGCTTGAGTTAGCAAGAAACCGTGTTTAACAACTAAAGCCTCAGTAATGAAGGCGAGCACAGTACTCCCATCTCGGGTAAGAATCTTTTGCCCTTCAACATTATAGTCATTAACTCTTTGATCCCTTGGTCCTTGCAAATTATCATCTCATCTAAACCTCTCTTCATCAAAACTCTTACACCGTTGTATCAGCTCCTAAATCAGTGTTCAGTTTTCCAACATCTCATGTTTTGATCCTTCCAATTAGGACTCTATAATTGCCATAACAATCACAAATGACATTCCATAGTTTAATTGTACAAAAGTTGAATATTGCTGAAAAGTCAGACTTTTTACAAAGCTTTCCATTTTGCACACATCAGAATAAATGCAAGAATGCCAAATTTCAAACAACCCCAACAAGCATAATGGGTCCTGATTGGTTGACTTTGATTGGCAAAATTGTTGCCATAATGAAAATTAACTGGAAACTGTATGCTCCCAAAGCTCCCAGGGGATTTAAAACAAAAAGACATAGCTTTCATTTGTAGAGGATGAATACCTGCACGTGTCACCTTTAGCAAATGGAAAGGATCTACAATATAACCTCAATTGATAGAATAGCTTGTTAGTAATAGCTATTAGCACATGCAGGATTGTTCACCAAGTGCTGCCCACTTACAAAACCTCATCTCACAGGAGATGTTTTGAGTTTTGCAAGTGCTGACTGGTTGAGCTGGTCTGTACTCTACATATTTTAAACAACTGAATCAAACAGCAGGTCCTTTGATCGGCCAACAACACAATTCTCTGTTAATGAAAGAAACATGGGGCCTTTGGAATTACCTGGGATCTTAAAGGAACCTATATTTCTTGTTACTTTATTCACTGGAACACCAATCACAGTTGATGTGCACTTTTATTCTGTATAGAAAATTGTTTGATGCCTTGCTATTCTCCCATTTGTTCTGATGAGTGCAAGATGCCTCTGTTTTCAGCAATATTCAAATAAGTTGGAGGCATTGCCCCACTTTTCTCTCCATGACCAACTTTGACACAATTGACTATACCATCCTTCTCTAACACCTTAACCTCAGTGCTCAGTTTAGGGAGACTGCCCTCACTTAGTTTGACTATCAAATTGAAATCAAAGTATCCTCAGTGGAGTTCGCTCCCCATTCCCCCTGTTCTGCACCTGGAATCTTTCAAAGATCTGTCAGTGATCCTTTGCTCTCTTTCTTATACCCACCACCTTGTAACATCAGCTCCTGCTGGAGTTCTGTGTCTATGAGCAAACTAATTCTCCCAATTGTTCATCATCTACATCCAATATTGCACCATTGTTTCATCTGAGCAGGAATAGGGCTGAGCAAAGAACTGTGGATACTGGAGGTCGGAAACGAACAAAAACAGAAATTGTTGGAGAGACTCAGCAGTTCTGGTGCCATCTGCAAACAGAAAAACAGGGTTAACATTTTGACGAGCAAGCTTTCATCATAAATTGAAAATGACCATGTCCTCAGACACTGAGAACCCATGCTTTGAATTCTTCTATAAACCCCCATCTATCAATCTTCTTCACTTCCTTAAACCTACCTTTTTGACCAAGCCTGTGGACACGCCCCTGAGCATTTCCTACTTTGAACCCTAGTTTCCCTATGTTTGTGGACTGCCCTCAGGGATTTGCTACATTGTTTTTTAACAATGTTGTGAGTGCGTGAGACAGAGATTGAGATGGAAAACGAGAATGAGAGGGAGGAAAAGAAAGACACAGAGAGAAGGGCAGGAATACACAGAGCAACGGGGCGGGGGGGGGGGAAGAGGGAAAGAGGGAGGGATGGACAGAGCGCAAGAGCAAGTGACAGAGACACATTGACACAGAGTGAAGTAACATTCAGCTGTTTACTTACACTTGCACTAATTTATACGTTGATATGCAGTAATTGATATTAGGAATACTGCAATTATATCCCTCCTCTCTAGAAGTACAACGTTCGCAGAAAGATTACTGCAGAATTATTGAGAACCAATTAGCCGTTAAAGCAGCAGAAAACTGTACACCACAGTTTCAGACCATGGTTCAGAAGGCTATGGAGATTTTCAAAGATGCATCTGACCTCCCTTCGGCACTTGAAGTTCAACCACACACACAAGATTCCAGTATTGGACAGCCAACTGAGCAGCAGTCCGCAAGAGCAACATGAAGCCCAGGTTGAGAGCTGCTAACACTAATCTCTCAAGAAAGGTGAGAGTGTGTAGCACTGCAAACACACATTTCTGAATGAAGTCACCCTAATATTAAATTGTGTTTACCCTGTATTCTCCTTTCAGCTGTCGATCAATTTGCTGGATGACTTTTCATATTTTCTCATGGTGAATCTAGGATGAATGATCTAATCTTCTTGCTATCCCAAAGAAATGGAAATTTAATGGAGCTATCGTCTATATGTCATGTGTGACGATGTTGCTCCTTTAAGTAGGTTATGCTCTCCTTGTTTTTTCTCCCCCCAGTGAGATCATAAAAGACACAGGCTCCAAAAAGTCTAAGTTGAAGAATTTTAGAGCCAGTTTGATAATAGCTAACAGATACTGCCTCAGGCAGAAGACTTTTAAGTTAAAAAAAACAAACAATAGTACAATGAAAGGAGAGTGGCCAGTTCTCCCAGCTCAGCTTCTACTCTGGTTTTGGGTTGGTTTTAGCACAGCAGAGTTGAAGAAAGGCTGCTGGACCCAAAGAAGCAGGTCCATGCTGATCTCTCAGATTTCTCTCCTGTAACAGCCTGTGTTTGATTTATCTTACATGCCAAGGGATGTTTATGGGGATTGTTGCAAGTATTTGGAACAGCATCATTAAGCTGGGATGATCTGTTGGGTTATCGGATAGGTTAACTTATTCAGTATTCTGTTCGCTTTTGATTGTGTTTATTTGGTAATCTTGTAAATAAATTCTTTTGTTTAAAACTATGTGGTTTGACCAACAGCATCCCCCTTAGAAGATCCATGTTACAGCTGCTTGAAAAAAGCTAGCAAAGTTAGGGTCTGGGCTACTTTCCTGAAATGTTTTGATGGTGTCTGTCCTGGCTCATAACACATGAATTGAAAGTCCCACTACAAGACTGGAAACCTTGATTTCGTATGTGCTGCTTGATGTTTCAGGGCCACCAAGTGAGACCTCAAATGAGGCCAGATCTGTCTGGTGTAGTCAGTCATTTGGGGAACTTACATCTCCCACTCGAATGAGGGAGGAGTTGTCGAAGTCTCCCTTTAACCATCCCCACCTTTCTTTCTCAGAAAACAGAGCACAAAACTTGTCTCACCGTAGTTTCAAAGAACTCAAATCAGAATTCTGCATTTCCAGAGACAACTGAAGAAAAACACACTGACATATACAAACTCAGAAGGCTGCACCTTGAATTCCCAAAAAAAGAGAGTTTGGGATTTAGAGGAGCAGTGCTTAAACAGAGATCTGTGATTATGATGCTGTGCTCTCTTTATTATGTCTTTCTAAACACAATCATAATTTATTTGTAAAACTCAGAATACAAGACATAATACATAATCTGATCATGTTTGCCAAGCAATTCCGAATGTGTCAAGAATTACCAATAGCCTATTTCTGATCATCAGTGAGACATCGGCATGGTTGACTGATGGCTATTTGAACAGTGACAATGCTGTGGCTTCAAGAGGTTATTTTGTCCTTTTTTTAAAATAAAGAGAAATTAAAATGAGAGGTGTGGAGCAGTCTGTAAGAAAACAGCTTGTGGAGGCTTTGGTTATTTAAAAACAAGTTGGAACAACAGAGGCAGCATGAATGGGTGTGGCTAAACTCCCACAGAATGAGGATCTTTAGTTTAGCTTTCAGCTGTTGGGATCTTGAAGAAATGGAAGCTATTTTTATCCCTTTCTAGGTTACAGCCACAAGTTGGAAGGTTCACTTCCTGGGCTATTGGATTGCATGTGAGACCAATCTGTTTTTTGATTTTGCGTTTTTCCAAGGATGTGCTTATGGGATAGTTCTGTATCTATTATTCTGATAAGTTCTCCATTCAAGTTAGTCCCATTCCCTTCTTTCTTTTGTTATATTTTAAATAGAGTCAATGACTAAAGCGCGTTTTGCTTTAAATCCGGTAGTTTGACCAATTGAATTGCATCTGGAATGTAACATCTTACATCGGTCTTTGCAATAAGAAAACGTTAGCACCTAGACTATCTTCCGAACATTTTGAGGAGGTTTGGTCTGGTCCATAACAGAAGCTAAGTACATTCACGCACAGGGACTTGTTCTTGGTGGTGAAAAAAACATCAACACTTAGTGTCACAATTCAGTGAAACAAATGCTGAGGGATCAATAGTTCTCTGGCACAGTCCCAAAGCCTAAACCAATTGGATCCTACCTACCAACCAATTTGCACTCGTTGCCACTCCCTTTGAAGTTTGACATTTTTGCATCTGTCCTGATACAGACAAAATGTTTTAAAGGATCATCTTTCTTAAAAAAAAGTGTCATGGAAAATAGTTTATAATAAGTAGATGCTATTGATTGGTGTGGACGCGGTGTACTGAAGGACCTTTTTCCTGTGCTGTAAGCTTCTAGGAATCGAGCATTTGACGCATTGCCTTGTATGCCTTGGTATCCTAAGTTAATATCTAAATTCTACTCAAATGTTAAGGGTTTCTGCCTCTACCATGAGTTCCAGATTTTCATCACCCTCACAGTTTTTCCTCACATCCCCTCTAAACCCCTTGCTCTTTGCCGTAATCCCACATGCTCTGGTCATCAATATCTCCATCAAGGGGCTAACCCTCCTTCTGGTCTACCCTGTGTATGTCCCTCAAATTTCATACGTCTAAGTCACACCCCCTCTCGATCTCCGCTGCCCCGGAGGAAAACAATCCCAGTCCGTCCAATCACTCTTCCAGACCGAAACTCTCCAGCCTGGGACAATATCCTCTCCAGCACCATCAAAGAAGTGCAATTTCAGGCAATACTCAATTCATTTGCAAACAAAAGGAAATTCAGCTCGGGAGATGTAGAATGAAGCTGACAAGGTCTCTGAATGCAAGAGTCTAGATTCCCATGTCATAATAGAACGTCATTGAAATTGTTAAACTCGGAACACTGCGCTATCCATCCATCAGTAGTGAGCACGTTTCTGATATTATGGAATCTTTGCAATTGTGCTTGTTACCACATGAAGCTGTGCCCCCCCACCCCCAATAACGCTCCTCCAAAACAATGAAGTGAAAACTCTATTCGACTCCCTGCAGCAATAAGCAGGGAAAACCCAACTGCTTTATGGATGATTCCATTTTAATGTTTCCTCTATTGATAGCATGCTCTTGTGATCCAGATATCCAAACTGCTGAGGCTGTAGAGACATGCTTCTGTAGGCCCATGGCATATTCAGGTCTCCTTAACATGCGCGCAAATGAAGTAAGAGGGAAAAAAAGGGATTAAACAAGAAGATTCATAAGTATGCTGCACATTAGGAATTTAAAAAAAAAATCTGCTCCGAGAGAATTATCCTTCATTGCTAGAGGGATAGAGTTTAAAATTAGGGGGGTTATGTTGCAGCTGTATGAGGCATTGGGGAGGCTACTCCTGGAGTACTGTGCACAGTTTTGGTCTCCTAACTTGAGAAAGGATGTACTGGCACTGGAGGGAGTGCAGAGGAGGTTCACCAGGTTGATTCCAGAGTTGAGAGGATTGGCTATGAGGAGAGATTGAGCAGACTGGGACGAGAGACATTGGAATTTAAAAAATTGGTGGTGGAAAGTATTGGGGTAGGGGGGAATCTTTCAACAACATACAAAATTATTAAGGGGATAGTTAAGATTGAAGTAGGGAGGTTTTTTTTCTACTGGTGGGTCAAACTAGAACCAGAGGGCATAGCCACAAAGTAGAAGGGGAACAGATTTAGGATTGAGGCGAAGACGGACTTTTGAATCTGTGGACTTCCTAGCCCAGTGAGGTAGTTGAGGCTACCTTGTTAAAATGTTGTTCAGGCAAAGATAGAAAGATTTTTGAACAGTAGAGGAATTAAGGGTTATGGTGAGTGGGTGGGTAAGTGGAGCTGAGGCCACAAGAAGATCAGCCATGATCTTATTGAATGGCAGAGCAAGCTCAAAGGGCCAGTTGGCCTGCTCCTGTTCCTATATCTTAATGTTTTTATGAATTAAGTGAAGGAGAAGGAATAATGGGACAGGGAGTGGTGTCCATAATATATTACACTAGCTGTCTTGATGCATTTTATCAAAATACAACAGTGTCTGAGATACACATACCCCTCTGGGCTTTTAAGGATTTTGGACAGTCATGGGATAGAAGGGCAAACGGAACTGCACTATTAAATGTACCCACAGGCTGAACACAAGCAAAACACTGTGGATGTTGGAAATCTGAAACAAACGTGGAGGAGGCTGAAGGAATGTCGCAGGTCTGGCAGCATCTGCGCAGAGAGAAACAGATGTTTCCAGTCTGGTAGGACTTGTCTTCATATTCTGAAGAAGTTACACCACATTCAAAATGCGATCTCTATTTCTCTCCACAGATGCTGTCAGACCTGCTGAGTTTCTCCAGCCTTGTGTTTGGCACAAATCCTCAGCTCGGTTTGGGCACACCTTTGAAAACAGAGATTAGAAGGCAGGTGCTTGCAAATGAAGTTTTTATTTAGAATTCTTACTTGGCAGTGATAGGACTCATGCCTCTGGTTTAAGAACAGCACAATTCTCTCATCACACAGAATCTGGACACAACTCCAATAAATCAAAAAGTTACATTTGCAAGGGAGGGAAGGATGAATGAATGGAAACAAATGCATTTCAATGACAAAATGCATCCGATAAGAACTAACTAAATCAATAAGATGTTGGGAAGGCAATGGCTTAGTGATATTATCACTGGACTGTTAATCCAGAGATCCAGCTAATCTGATGGGGACCTAGATTCAAATCCTGCCACAGCAGATGGTGGCATTCGAATTCAATAAAAATCTGGAATTCAGAGAATAATGACAACCTTGAATCCATTGCCAATTGTCATGAAAAACCCATCTGTATCATTAATGCCCCTTAGAAAAAGGTAACTGCCATCCTTAGCAGGTCTGACCTAAATGTGACTCCAGATCCCAGAGCCATGTGGTTGATTTTCAACTGCCCTGTGGGCAATAAATGCTGGCCCAGCCATTAACACAGTCACCTCGCAAATGTTTTTTTTAAAGAAATGCTCACACCACCTTATTCTCTCTAATGTATCTAGACACACACTGATGGTCACCATATCAAACATTCAGCTGGTGTAGCAACCTTACAAGCTGGCTGTATTAGTCATGCTCACAATGCAGGCCCTGCTTGCACTGTGGCAGAAGTGGTGCAATTAAACAAACACAAAACGTTTATTTTGTCGAATATTCGAGACTTCCAGTCTTCATGGCTGAACTTTACTCGAGGGATTCTTTTGTGACTGAAGGTTTAGTCAGATTTGACAGTTCTGCTTACACTGCCCACCAAAGGTGCTGTTTCAGCAAGTTGCTGCAAACTAATGGAAAGAAAACACCACAAGCCCTCGAAAGAGTAGGTCAGCAGTGTTTAAAACGGTGCTCAGTCCTCAACTGGAAACGAGATTTATACTAATGCATAGGCTAAGCCAGGCTGTAATGTGTACACTCGCACACCAATGCAATTAAAAGACCATTCATACAGCCTGGCCCTTTCAACAAGTGCACGTGAAGAGCAACAGCAGGGAACTCAAATTACTGTACTCGGCATTTATTTTTAAAATAAATGAACTCATGTTCTGAATGCTGCTCTTAGGACAAGTACCCCTTTGTACAAAAGGCGCAGGTCTGGAAGAGGTAATAGTGTATTGAGCGCAAACAATACAGTAGCGTGAATAGTTTCATTCTGCAAGGGAAGGATCAGGGTCAGGGTGGGGGTGGGAAGGGAAATAAAAAGACTGAGGTTTTTTGCCTGTCCAGTTAAGTGATTGATGAATTAATGTAAGCACATGTCATTTTGCTGATAACATTCATTCACTGATGTCAAGGATCAGTGGAAGGTCACTCTCATTAAGAAAGCTAGCTTGCTTTTTTTTAAAACATACATCTCTGGATATTTATGACAAGCTAAATGATAACTTGCATAACTGAACCAGTCTGGATTGCCTGCTATATACACTTCACTGGGCATGGCAGTTGTTCACAAGTCACTCGCAGCTGACTGTTTATTGGTATAGAAGGCAGTTTTCTGCAGTGTGCAATTTTATAATAAATTCATTAGAAGTAATAACATCATGAGCTGAAAGAACAACTTGCAAGTGACAGGAGAAGCGAGATGATCGGTTAATCAGTCCGCACATTCTGATCTCAGTGGAATATAGTACAATAATCATCCAGGTTTGCTCTCCCTCTCTTGTCACACCATATCCAAGTGCTGGCCCACACCACACCAGCAGCCATTTTGTTTTTATGTCATTCAGAGGATGAGTGTGTTGCTGTGACTATCAGCGTGTATTACCCATCCTAACTGCACCACTTTCTTGAATACAACTGATGGTTTGCTTGGCTATTTCGAAAGGCAATCAAAGGGGCACTCACATAGTCATGGCTGTAATTTGTAGGCCTGCCCTAGTAAGAACAGTACATATCCTACTTTGAAGGACATTATAAAACCAGTTGGTCTTTTCTCACAATTCAGTGGTTTCTCAGTTTCAACATTATTGTCACTCACTCTTTGCCCCAGAACTACATAATTAGATTTAAAATTCCTCAGCTACAATGATGGAATTGAAGTGCATAAATTGCCAGATTTTTAGGCCACGACTCTAGATTATTGGTCTTTACTACTATGCTATAATAACCCTGATGGAAACCATATTAAATCTGTATGAAAAGTGGACATAATACATCTCAAAATCACAACTTGAAGTCTTCATTTGACATTAGGGGGAAGACTACATGTAATGTCCATTAATATTTATTTATTGCTGTAAGATAAAGTCACCATGGTTTTGTTATCAGACCGTAGGTCTGCTCTCTCATCAGAGAGAGATGACTGATGGTGTTTTAACCTGGGGGATCACCACATCTCAAGCAAGGGGAGAGGTGGAGAAGGAGAGTTCTTCATGCTAACAGTGTGGGAATTGAATCTATGCTGTTGGCATTACTCTCCATCGCAAACCAGTATGTATTTCTGTATAACTGAAGCTGCAGAGGAGACCACAACTTGCATTTCAAATCTGATGCTCATTTGACTGAGCAGGTCTCATTTTCTCACGCCACAAATCAAAGGCTCCAGTAACCTGGGGACTTTCCTACATCACCTTTCACACGAAAAAGCCATTGAACGTTTACGATGAAACCAGTCAACTTCTGCTATTCAAATACTACATTGGACGACAGAAAGTTTATCCTTTTAGACAGTATTCTAGCCAGGAGCTGAACAGAAACCACATTACAAAAAAGGGACTCTGAGTGGTTTGTGGGAATCAGGGAAAAAACAGAAGTGCCGGGTCAGTCACTCTGCCACATAGACCTTCACCCCAACCTTTCAAACCACTTTGTTTTTTTGGGCCTTAAATTGGCTCTTGCTGTAGTTCTGCAGCTCTGAGCAGTTAACGTCAGTCTCCCTCCCATTTGAAGGTACATCAAGAATCACAAGAGGCTTCTCTCTATTTCAATTCATCGGTTAAATTTCCTTCCTTGAAAAAAAGCTTTTTCCACAAGTTACTTGGGTACCTAGAAAATTACATATGGATTACATTTCCACTCTTATTTACATCAAGTCTCTTCCTCTGTCACACACAAAAAAGTTAACATGGTTTGATCCTGCCAATGCCCATTTCTGGCTGGTTGCTACAAGGTGAGCAACAGTGATTCCTCAAAACTGGCATCCAATTGCAAGAGCTTTCCTCTATATAGTGCAGCGGACAGGAACATGTGGAGAGTATGAAAAGGAGTAGACTGTCCTGCTGTGCGTGCATGCTCCAACATGCAATATGATCATGTCTGATCAAATACTTCAAGAACTTTTATCCACACTATCCCCATAGCCGCTTCCACCCCCCCCCCCCCCCCCACCCCCAATAGCCCCATTTCTTCAGAGGAGGGCATCATTGCAATGGGGGCCAGCTTTGGTAGCCCATCCCTAATTGCCCACAAACGGGGTTATGAGGCAACCACATTGGTGTTGGAGTCAGACCAGGCAAGGGTGACAGATGTTCTTCCCTCCAGGACATTAGTGAACCAGATTTTTTTTTCCCTGACAGTGGTTTCATGGTCATCATCAAATTTATAATTCCTGATTCTTATTATCAAATTCAAATTCCACCATCAGCCTTAACAGGATTTGAACCCTGACTCGCAGAACATTGCCTGGCTCTCTGGATTAATAGTCCTGCAATAATAGCACTTAGTCATAGTCTTCATGGCATAGGAGGAGGCAAACTCCAAAATTGTGCTTCCACAGCCCTTTTTAGGTTCGGGGGGGGGGGGGGGGGGGGGGGGGGGGGGTTTAATGCCTGAAGAAACAAAGTGGTTTGGAAGGTTGGGGTGAAGGTCTATGTGACAGTGACTGACTGACCTGGCTTATCTGTCGTTCCCTGCTTCCGACAAACCCATTCAGAGTCCCTTTTTGTAATGTGGCTTCTGTCCAGCTCCTGCAATCAATGGACTGCAGAAGCTATGAAAAATAAAGGGAAAAATTCAACCTGCATATTGTACATTGCTCATCCTCCTAAAAAACCTCAATATGCCTTTAAAACTCAGTGAGGCATGTGTTCATTAGAATTCTTAGGATTTCATTATTGCACAGAGTGCCCAAGATCAATGTTAACCTCACTTTCTCCAAACATAAGCAGATGGCTGGACCATAACAGTGACTTTAATAAAGACGGTCAAGGCTGAACCCGCACAAAGGAAACATTTCCATGCTTTTACAAAGAAAGGGGAAATACCACATGAAAGAACATTTACACGGTGGCAGATTAAATCTTAAATCAACAACGTCCTATTATATACTGCAAGAGTACCTATAAATTAAAGAATCACAATCTCACATTTGACCTTCACCTAGGTTAATATCAACCTGGTCAGACCAATAATGTAGAAGCAAGATTAAACTGCTCTTCTCTTCAACATCAGCATTCTCCAGTAACATGCAGCTTTGCAGTAAGGGCAAAAAAAATTTTTTTCATTGTAACATGCACATTTATTTATGAAATGCTTTCAATCGTGTAGATAAGACTTCACTGAAACTCATGTCCAGTTGTTTAGTGTAGTAATTTTAATTGGTAATGGCTGCTTTCATCCTGCTAGTGACCCAAGGCTACTGTTCTCCTGTCGTATCCATGTAGTAGTGGTGGTGATCATACTAGCAAATTGCTTTGCAAAAAAAAAACCCTTTCAACAGACAATGGGATTCACCAGCACATTTACAAGTGATGTGCCCTCTTCTGCTTTCCACTGCTCAGTTCTCAAGTTACTGAAATTTGCTGGAAATATATTTTTTTAAAAAAACTGATTCCCATTCTAACATACATTGCGAATTGCTAAAAATTACAACAGCATTTGAATAGACTGTCGCTGTATTTGCGAATCAAGTATTTCATAAAGTGTGTGTGTGTGTGTGTGTGTGTGTGTGTGTGTGGGAGGAAGAATATAAAATGTGGAAATAGCGGGGGGTGGTGGTGGTGGGGGGTGGGGGGGGGGAGAGGGAGGGCATCTTTGAGATCTAGAAAACCAATTTGTGTTTAAATCTTCCTATGCCAAATTTTATTCACCACCCACTTCTGTCTTCCAATGCAATGCCCACTCACTCTGCGTAAAATCAGCCCGGGCGGGGGGGAAAGAGGTAATTCAACCCAGGCTCAGTGAGTCTCAAAATAATGTGAACAGTTTAAATTCTATCCTGTGGTGCTACAGTGAGATCAGACTCCTTGCTGTATCATACATATGGTTCAGAGGGGTGCCATTCAAATTTTATAAACAAATCTCTCTAGTAGACAAACAAAGATGCCTTGGGTCCATTGTGAACGATGGCCAATTAACAATCTAACTACCTAAGCTTGGTTCAAAAGTATCACACCAAATATTTCACCTCATGAAAGACCACCACTAAACCAAAGTCATTTTCCCTTCCTCTGGATGTTGGATTAGCACTGCTGCGTGAGCAGGAGTTCCTCCTAATTAAAATATTGGAAAAACTGAAGCCACTGTTTCAGCTCCCTGCTCCAAACTCTCTTCCTTGCCCAGAGGGAAAAACCAGTGGAAATATGCTTCACTATGACTAGCATATTTATCAGACAGACCCATAGGTCACATTTGCCAGTAGTCCTGGGATTTTCCTTCTAAATCGTTTCTGCCTCTATCTTCACCCCCCAAAGCATGTATAGATAGCATTTTTCCATATATAAAGCAGGTTTCCATTTACTCACTGGGTGACTCCTGCCGTTCACCAGTGTGATTTCCCAAAAGCCTCACAAAGTCAGAATGCAACGGAATTATTCATGGAACAAACTTGAAAACTGTGCAGAATGCTTGTATTTGGAAGTAAAGCAATTCCCTGACATAGGGAAAGCTATAGAGGGAAACCTTCAACCTTCTAAAAGGAAACAAAAGTGGTCTTTCATTTAAGAAACAGACAAGGAGAAGAAGTTTTGTCTCTCAAAAGATTGGGATTCTTTCAAACTCTCTTCCCCAAAGCACCGTGGTGGTAAAGGCATGGAATATTTTTAAAGGCAGAAATAGTTTCTTCACTAACAAGGGAATGAATCTAAGATTGGGCGGGAGTTGTGGGGGAGGGGGGGTCGGGGGTGGAGGGGAAGGAATATAGTCAGCAGGAACATGGATTGGAAGTCACAATCAGATGAGCTACAATCTTATCAAATGGTGGATCACATTTCAGGAACCAAACAGCCTACTCCTGCTCCTTATTTGTATATTCATATACATGTTACCTCAGTTATCTCTTAATATACAGACTTAACTAATTGTGCAATTTGTATGCAGCAATGGAAACAAAAAGGACCTGACATTTTATAAATATTACTTCAAAACATCAGTAAGCCCTTCCACATACGACTAATAACATCCAACACCAGCAGTATGTAATTGATAAGCCCCAGTACAGTTTAAGAGAGAAAAAAATGTTGAATTCTCCTCTAAACAAGCAGCTTAAACACTTGGCTGTCTGAATTCCAAAGAACATACACCAGAGAATTAGAGGCTGTAAAAATCCTTTGTAAGCTCTTTAAAACAGAAAAAAAAACTTAGTAGCATTTTTGCAATATACTGCTTGTCAGATCTTTCCCCTTAACACAAACTCTTCCACAGCAAGGAAGACAACTGAATTATTAATAAAACAGATAAAATAAAACTGTTAACTATATCTTATCAGTATCTCAAGCAATTCTTATGAATAATTAGTTTTGGAGTGTTGAAACAGTTCAGGACAGGCAATGCTCCACAGCCAATAGCCACATGGTCCGATAATCTGCTTTTTATTTTTGGGTGTGTCTCGTTGACAGTTACATTGTCCATGCCAATGGGCAATTCTTAAGTGCCTTGGGATCTTCAACAGCTGCTGGAATGGGCAAAACAGGCGGACCATAAATTTCTATACACGCTCAAGATTGTTCGCTGATGGGAAGTGGGGAAAAGTGAAGAAAAACTAAGCGAGCATTTTCTCCAAGAAACTGCTTTTGCCTCCCAATGGAACTTTTTGTCCCCCGAAACTTAGCCCACAAAAAGAGTTTGCAGTCTATCCATCATCAACGGTAATGCATGCACAGCTCACAGCATTATACACCTTTACCAGAATTGACAATCTTATGCGATATAAGAATCATCGGCTTCCCACAGCTGTAGAGTGGGACAGAACAGGCTGACCACATTTGTATTTGGAGTGCTGGAAACCTGCCTGCAAATCATACAAATTATTTCTGTTTGGCTACTGTCTAATCACTGCATTCATCACAAATTGTTGCTCTTGTATTTTGATTCAATCCAAGCAGCTAATACAAAGCAATCATAGATGTTTTCTAACTCTGCCTTCAGAGGCAATTGGACATTCTTTCTATTTAACTCTGGGCATTAGCAAATGCTTCCTTTTCCAAACATTCTGCACTCATGTCTCACGTTTCAGAGTTTTTAAAAACATTTTCAAATGATACAAAATAGGGTTCAATATATTAATATAATTCAACTGAACAAAGATGTAATGGTGGTCACGACACTTTATAAGCTCACTTGTTGTCAACTTCTTTATGTACTGAAAATCCAAGACTAAGTTCAGATGAATACCAAATAAAGCAAAACTGCGGTTTTGAAAGATACAAATTGATATTGCTTGTCAATTTATCATAGTGTTGCACAGAGGAAGTCAATAACAAATATAGCCTTTAAGTGAAGAGGGATGGGAGACAAGGAGATAATTATAGCAAGGTGCACCCCTCGAATTCACAGATTCTGATCTTATTTTCATACAACTTTATCAGACTTGGCTCAGTTGGTAGCACATCCACCTCCTAACTAGAAGATGAGACTAAACTCTAGAGACCTGAGCATGAACAATATCAATCGACATTCCATGCAGTAAAGAGGAGTGCTGCACTGTCAGAGGTGCCATCTTTCAGGTGAAACTAATGCTTGCCTGGCGTGGAAAGTGGACATAAAAGATCCGATGGCAATATCTTGAAGTAGAGTAAGGGAGTTACCCATGGCATACTGGCTAGGTTTATTAGTCAATCAATATCGCAAAAAGATCATCTGGTCATTTCAAGATTGTTTGTGCGAACTTGTTGTGCACAAAACTACCAGAAATCTCATCTGTAACATCAAGCTCATAGGCCAAGCTAAAAATGTTTCCGGAGAGCTGAAGCCTAGAAAAACCTTCTAACAAAAATTTATGTTGGCAAGTTAACGGATGCTTTACTGTAGAAAAAAACTGGCAAATACCAAACACCAAGAGAATTTGACAAAAGATCACAAGGCAGCATAACTCATGAGCAATTAACAGTTCGCCCACATAAGACAAGACTATTTCCAGTATACAGCTTGCCAGTTGCTTCATTTGCTGTTTATGCTCAGAAACTACCAGCATGCAACTCAACTTCTTAATGTCAACTTTGTGTGGGTACTCATTGAACAAGTTACAGCAAGTCAGTCGTCAGTCAGGTGATGCATCACTCACAGCCTGTTTTAAAATTATAACCTCAACCAATATGCTTCAGTCAAAAAACTACACACTGCTGGTGCTGGAAATCTGTGGCAAACTCACATCTGGTCCTTCCTCTCTGCAGCAGCTAAGTCCGTGTTTGAAGTTGATGACCACTCAGCAAAACTGGGAATAGTAGTTTTGCAATGTAACAGATTTTACTCAGAGGATGAAAGGAATCAGGACAAAAGGAGGCTCTGAGCCACAGTAAGACAGGAGAGAGACTGAATGACCGAAATGTATTCTGAGCTAAATGAAATGGAGGTGGGATAAGAGAAGAAACAAAAGATAATGTCTAGAGGCACCCTTCATCCTCTGCTTTTTCAGGGAGGGACTATGCTCTCCATGATACCCTAGACCACTCTTCAGTCACCAACTCCCATAACACTTCATCCTCCACCCACATTAGCTTTCCATTCAAATGCAGTAGATGTCTTTACGTCCTCATTGCTGAAGGTCCCCTTCCAAGTGAAGCAGTGATTTCTTTGTATTTGCATCAAAATTACCTACTTCCTTTGCTGCTCTCAACGTGCTCTTCTCTACACTGGGGGGAGACCAAACACATTGTAGGTGACCATATTGCAAAGGAACTCTTCAGTCCACAGACGTGCCTGTGAACTTGAAACATCCACCTTGCTCTCACTGACAGCTCTGCTGCTGGCTGCTGGCACTGTTCCATCGAGACTGACCATAAACTTGAGGAACAGCACCTTGTCTTACAATTAGGTAGGTTACAACCTTCGGGATTCAACATCGAGTTCTGGAATTTCAAACTGAAATTCATTTGTTTCCTTTTCTTTGCAAGTTTAGCTTTTCTGCTGCTTTTTGAGAACAGTGCATTTTGTTTCTTTTCTTGCCCCACAATTTCTTTTTATTCCTTTCTGTCCTGTTAGTTTAGCTCCACTGTCATCCAATCTTTTCGGTTTTCCCTCCTCAAAACTTTTCTTTCTCCTTGTCCCACCCAGTTCTTCCTCAACATCTATCACCAATTCAGGGGTCATCACCATGTCATGTGACTCTGTTCCTCTTTCCGCCAAGGTTTAGTTTCCTTCATGGAATTCCCTTGAAGGTTTCTTGAGGCTGCTTTTAATCTTTGGAGCGGCTTTTTGATATTAATATTGCTATATTTTCCATTCTCACTAATCCCTTTATGCAGATGTTGCAGTAACATCAGAACAATACCTTCTGTACTTGTGATGACATGAGGTATTTGAATGTACACAAGATGAAAATTAGAAGAATTCATCAATATCCTCAATAATTATCAGCCATTCACTAATCTTAAGTCTGCAACGTTCAAAGAAAGTTCATTGTCAAGAAACTATAGTATTTATACTGGCAAAGACAACAGCTATAAGTTAGCACCAAAAGTTTTCCACCCACCCCACCCCATCCAAATCCACACTTTTGCATACAAAAAACCATCCATCTAAACACAGACTGACTAGATCATAGATAATGCATTTGCATCATACGTGCATAAAGCTGAATCATTCTAACCAGGCAGTTACTGTTCTTCTTAGTGTAACTCCACTCTCCATCTCAGATTTACATTTAAGAATTAATACAGTTGTTCAACGCAATGGCATTAAATTCTCTCACATCAATTACATTCATTTGCAATAAGTAACTGACTTCAAATTTTCCTGGCTCCCAGTTAGCTGGATATTCATGTTTTGCCACGCATCAACCAGGTTTTCAACAACTAGCAGACACATTCTCTAGAAACACCCTTTGCCACCTCTTTCTCCTCACTGTCCAGGTTTTGGCAACTTCTAGTTCCCCAGCTACGACAACAATGGCCTGTCTCTCCTGCTGGCAACAGCCCAGACCTGACATCTTCCCAATGGTTATAGAGTTCTCAAGCGGAAAAGGAAGTCCTGAAACTGGACTCAAAACGCAGGTTGTGGTGTCAATATCGAGTCAAACAATTTTAGGTCTTGAGGCACCTTCTCCCATGACCAGACCTGCTGAGCTTTTCTAGCTACTCCCATTTCTTGGGGTGTTATTGTAACAATACTTTTTGAGATTTGTTGAAAATTAAGCCAAAGCTACATACAACGTAAGCTTTGTGACCAAGTACTAAAATACCATAGGGTTTTGCTGGCAGGAAACAGGTCTTTAATTTCTGGGGGTTGAGGCTGTCATAGTTGCTTCAGCCTTTTCATTCACTGCACACCTTGAAGTGGCAATGCAACTTTTATTTTCAAAATAACTAACATTGCAATATATCTAAACAAAACATTCCAGGTTTTAAAACCAGACAACCATTTTAAACTCATTTGTCTTCAGCTTTCTCTCCTTAAAATTACGACAAACTTGCAAACAGCCAGTTATCAGCTCAAAGGACTGCAAAGGAATAAAATCAACCAAGCTGCAGGAAAATAGCTATAAACTTATTCTAGGAAATAGATAAAACAAGGAATAAATAAAAAAAAGGATGGCTGCTATCTCATTAGAGAAGAGATGATTTAACCAGAGGGTTACCATGCCGGAGGCAAAGGGAGTGTTGAGATGGAGCTGCCTTCGTGGTAACCTCAGCTGGTGTGGGAATCAAACCCCTGCTGTTGGCATCACCCCACATCGCAAACCAGCTATCTAGCCAACTGAGCTAACCGACCCCCATAATTATTAAAAGTGACTGAACCCAGGTATTTGTAAGCTACCGGTGGAATAAGCACGTTCAACAGATTCTAAAACAGGCTGTGACAACATCTTGCTTTTGACTTCAAATATGTTCTATCAAAAAAATCAAGTAACTTAGCTACCCTCTCTCATCCACTATTTGTATGGTACCAGCATCAAACCAAGCTAGGTTTTTCAACAGTCATTAAAATGGCAAAAGCCTCCACCCTCTGTTTCAGGAACTCTGATGGCTTCAAACTGAATTAAACTCCTTTAATCTTTCACATTTTTAAATTATAATCTTTAAAGATTTATGTCACCATCTTTAAACTCAGCTTGGTTTTCCTTCAGTCAGACAATATCTCTTGATCCAAACTGGTGTGCAGTCATGAAACCCATGTTGATATATGATGCATCATCTATTGTTGAGGTTTGTGGATTTCATTTCCCTTCATTCTGCAAAGTTAAAATTAGTCTGGCCACAAGCAAATCACTCTATCTTAACCCAGGTGGATGATGATCCTAGACAGTAGTATCCAATCCATTTGCAGTACAATTTTGCAAACTCTTTCTTCTCTCCCCTCCTCCCGTCACCATATTGGCTGTTCAACATAAGCAGGAGAAATACAAAAAGGTATAACTATCTTTTCAGGACAACAATGAACGACAGAAAACTGAAAGCATCTTCTCCATTTCAAAAATGAGAATGGACAGCATGTTTCGCTTATCATCTTATTAAGGTGTCTTTTTACACACTTTCTATTGAGGAGCACTCAACTGTCAAGCTTCATTCAGCCACTGAAGTCTTCAATGCATAGGTTGTCTCAACAAGCGCAATACAAAAAAGAAGATTCATTTTTAAACTGTTTTTACTGGTTTGCAATACAAACAAATTTCATCCTGACCTGAAGCCATCTGGAAATATTTTGCTGTTACAGTGCAGTCTACGGGAACAAAATAATCACCAGAGAACCGGTATAAAATGGGCATTTTACTTGGCATTTCTAATAACAAAGTGGTTATTAAGCAGTTTACCCTATCCAAAATGATTATACTCTATTTACAAAGGAAAAAGTCTACAAATACTAGGCATCTGAAAATAATTACATGGGAACTTGGTTAATGTATAACAGATCCATCAGCATTTGCAGCAAAATTCAGTCACTATCTTAGAGTTAAACTGGCTCGAATTGAGAACATATAGTCATAGAAATGCACAGCATGGAAACAGACCCTTTGGTCCAACCCAAAAAAATGCAGACCAAATATCCCAACCCAGGTAAAAACAATGACTGCAGATGCTGGAAACCAGTTCAGGCAGCATTCAACGAGCAGCAAAATTTACGTTTCAGGCATATTCCCTTCACCAGGAATAAAAGCAGTGAGCCTGAAGCGTGGAGAGATAAGCTAGGGGAGGGTGGGGTGGGGAGAGAGTAGCATAGAGTACAATTGGGTGAGTGGAGGAGGAGATGAAGGTGATAGGTCAGGGAGGAGAGGGTGGAGTGGATAAGTGGAAAAGGAGATAGGCAGGTCGGACAGGTCATGGGGACAGTGCTGAGCTGGAAGTTTGAAACTAGGGTGAAGTGGGGGAAGGGGAAGTGAGGAAGCTGTTGAAGTCCACATTGATGCCCTGGGGTTGAAGTGTTCCGAGGCGGAAGATGAGGCGTTCTTCCTCCAGGCATCTGGTGGTGAGGGAGCGATGGTGAAGGAGGCCCAGGACCTCCATGTCCTCGGCAGAGTGGGAGGGGGAGTTGAAATGTTGAGCCACAGGGCGGTGTGGTTGATTGGTGCGGGTGTCTCAGAGATGTTCCCTAAAGCGCTCTGCTAGGAGGCGCCCAGTCCCCCAATGTAGAGGAGACCGCATCGGGAGCAACGGATACAATAAATGATATTAGTGGATGCGCAGGTAAAACTTTGATGGATGTGGCTCCTTTAGGGCCTTGGATAGAGGTGAGGGAGGAGGTGTGGGCACAGGTTTTACAGTTCCTGCGGTGACAGGGGAAAGTGCCAGGATGGGAGGGTGGGTCGTAGGGGGGCGTGGACCTGACCAGGTAGTCACGGAGGGAACGGTCTTTGTGGAAGGCGGAAAGGGGTGGGGAGGGAAATATATCCCTGGTGATGGGGTCTTTTTGGAGGTGGCGGAAATGTCGGCGGATGATTTGGTTTATGCGAAGGTTTGTAGGGTGGAAGGTGAGCACCAGGGGCGTTCTGTCCTTGTTACGGTTGGAGGGGTGGGGTCTGAGGGCGGAGGTGGGGGATATGGATGAGATGCATTGGAGAGCATCTTTAACCACGTGGGAAGGGAAATTGCAGTCTCTAAAGAAGGAGGCCATCTGGTGTGTTCTATGGTGGAACTGGTCCTCCTGGGAGCAGATACGGCAGAGGCAGAGGAATTGGGAATACGGGATGGCATTTTTGCAAGAGATAGGGTGGGAAGAGGTGTAATCCAGGTAGCTGTGGGAGTCGGTGGGTTTGTAAAAAATGTCAGTGTCAAGTCGGTCATCATTAATGGAGATGGAGAGGTCCAGGAAGGGGAGGGAGGTGTCAGAGATGGTCCAGGTAAATTTAAGGTCAGGGTGGAATGTGTTGGTGAAGTTGATGAATTGCTCAACCTCCTCGTGGGAGCACGAGGTGATCCCAATGCAGTCATCAATGTAGCGGAGGAAGAGGTGGGGAGTGGTGCCGGTGTAATTACGGAAGATCGACTGTTCTACGTAGCCAACAAAGAGACAGGCATAGCTGGGACCCAAACGTGTGACCATGGCTACCCCTTTGGTCTGGAGGAAGTGAGAGGATTCAAAAGGAGAAATTGTTAAGGGTGAGGACCAGTTCGGAAAAACGAATGAGAGTGTCGGTGGAAGGGTACTGTTGGGGATGTCGGGAGGGGAAAAACGGAGGGCTTGGAGGCCCTGGTCATGACCCAATCTAGTCCACCTGCCAATACCCGGCCCATATCCCTCCAAACCCTTTCCATTCACATGCAACATTTAAAAGGCATTTGGATGGGTAATTGTACCAGCCTCCACCACTTCCCTTGGCAGCTCATTCCATATACGTACCACCCTCTGTGAAAAAGTTGCCCCTTCGGTCTCTTCTATAACTTTCCCCTCTCATCAGAAACATGAGTGTGTCATTTCACCTTCGATTCTCCTCTCACAGCCACAATCGAGGCTTCAGTCAAGAGGCCGATTCCTCATCATCCAAGTTGAGAGTCAGCTCATGTGACATGAAGCAACGTCTTGATATGCAGATCCAATTACAAATATTGCATGCAAAGTCAGTGTGCTCACTTGTCCAGTAAGGACTGGACTCCTTGCCTCAAAACATTCAGTCTTCTTTTCGAGTCAGAGATGGACAGCACTGAAACAGACCCTTGCGCCCAACTTGCCTATGCTGACAAGATATCCTAGATTAATCTAGTGCCATTTACTAGCACTTGGCCAAAATTCCTCTAATCCCCTTCCTATTCACATAGCCATCCAGATGCCTTTTAAATGTTGTGCAGGAGCCAGTGTTGAACTGGGGTGGGCAAAGTCAAAAGTCAAATGACACCAGATTTTATCCAATGGATTTATTTGAAACTACATTTTACCTGCCTACACCACTTCTTCTGGGCAGCTTGTTCTGTACACGCACCATCCTCTGCATGAAAAAGTTGTCCCTAGGTCTCTTTTATATCTTTTCCCTCTCACCCTAAACCTATGCCCTCGAGTTCAGGACTCCCACCACCGCAGGGAAAAGACCTTGTCTATTCACCCTATCCATGGCCCTCAGAGGTTTATAAAACTATGAAGGTCACCACTTAGCCACTGACGCTTTAGGGAAAACAGCCCCAGCCTGTTCAGCCTCTCCCTATAGCTCAAATCCTCCAACCCTAGCAACATCCTTATAAATCTTTTCTAAACCTTTGCAAGTTTCAGAGACTTCTACCTTTGGAATGGGCTACTACATCATTGAAAGCTGCTCATTCTTTCCAGGCTTGCCCAGGAACACAAGTATTACCCCTGGGCTCTTTGCTGTAACACCTCTTCTTAAAAAGGTGCTCTACCAGGTCCCCTTCAATTAAAATGTGTGAGGAGATCGCAATCTGCTTTCTAAGTAAGAGGGAATAAATTGATCAGCAGCCCCAGTCACATCCTTCTTTCATGAATCTGTCTGGCCAAGCTGCCTTCTTGACCTGCTACAGTCCTTGAGAATGTGTGTGTAGACTCAATGCTGTTCAGAAGGAAGTTCCAGATTTTGACCCAATCACAGTAAAGGAGTGATAATGTGGTTCTAAGTCAAGATGGTGTGTGGCTTGAAAGGGAACTTGTAGACGGTGGGAATGCCATGCACCTTTTAAGTGGTAGAGGTCACAAGGCCATCCAAACCCTGCTGCACAGGTCTTACCTCACAGCAAATCCCAATCTCAATCGCCCCTTGCTCCTCCCTTCTGTAATCTCCTTCCACCAAGTCTCCCGAGGTTCCTATACTCCTTCAATTCTTGCCCTTATGTGCCCCCAGTTTGAAGTGTCCTTGCATTAGTGACCATACCTTCAGATGCCTAAGCCCTGACCTCTGGAATTTCCTCCCTACACCTCACTGCCTCACCTTTCTCCTTTAAGAAATGCTTTGACTTGCCTGACTGAGCTTTTGGTCAGTTTACCCGCTATCTCCTTACATGCAATGTTTTAGTTTATAATGTTCCCATGAACTGCCTTAGATATTTTGTTGCATTGAAGATACCATATAAATGCCAGTTGTTGTTGTTGCAAATAAAAATGCGTTTTGATTTTGATTGTGACGGAAATAATAAAACTAACATAAAAGGTCTTTACGGAGTGAGAATTAGTGACTTGGTGAGAATACCAGCAGGAAACGTCAAAGCTCAGTACTGCATAAAGATACTGTTCTGGTGGAAGAAGCAGGGCCGTTTAAACCACAGCATGTGTGGTTCTCCAGACAACAGCTTATTTCCCATTAGATAACTCGTACCTGCATCGCTGACAATCACAAGTCACAAGTTCAAACTCTACATGCTCTCCCCCTGTGGTTTTGTTTCCTGACTGTTGAAGCGATGACATGTGGTTAGGAGCACAAGATGCAACAGTCAAAAGTCTACTGTTGAAAGGAAACAGCCAACATGAATGTACACTGAACTCAAAACAAACCTATCAAAATGCGAGTAGGTTTCTATCAACTCCAACACCCAAACCTCTGCGGTTGACATTTTGCATTTGAACAACAAGCTTTCTCCTTCATCCCTCCCAGTTGAATCAATCCCACTGATGGGGTGATATTGGTGGTTCAGTGGTTAGCTCTGCTGCCTCACAGAGTCAGGGACCCAGGCTCGATTCCATCCTCAGGCGACTGTGGGGAGTTTGCACGTTCTCCCCGGGTCTGCATGGGTTTCCTCTGGGTGCTCCGGTTTCCTCCCACAGTCCAAAGATGTATAGGTTAGGTGGATTGTCCATGTTAAATTGCCCATAATGTGCACTTTAGGTGGATTAGCCATGAGAAATGCAGGGTTACAGGGATAGGGTGTGGGTGGGGGTGTGTCTAGGTGGGATGCTCTTCAGAAGGTTGATGAAGATTTGATAGGCTGAATGGCTTCTTTCCACACTATAGGTATTCCATGATCTGGGGAAAAAAAAATCGGTATTCCCCTCAATTTCAAAGCCATTTCTTACCCCATCCTCTTCCTTATTTCACAATACTTGACTTGTCATTCCAATTGCCCTAATTACCGTCCCATGATCGTTCAGGCCTCGAGTGCACAAATGCAGCACCTAGTAGATTGCAACATTAAATTTGACACTTGACCAGAGTGAGACACAGGGTCTCTGCTCACTCTTCAGCAGAGTGAGGGAGGCAGGCAGGCAGGACTGGAAGTGCATGCCGTCTGGTCAGAATCCTTCCATTCCCCCAATTTCAGCAAGGCGAATCCAGCATTGGCTAGCTGATTAATAACTGACTGGCTGGAAGACTGGGGAAGGGGAGGCTGAGCACCAGAAAGCAAACACCGGACATCCAGCAGACTAGGTATTAGACCATGAACTAGTAACTGGTCATGGGCAGTCCACTTAAAAACTGCCTTCTCTCTCCTTATGTGCAAGGCCAGCCTAAAAACTGTGAAGCTGCATGGCGGCTCAGTGGTTAGCACTGCTGCCTCACAGCACTAGGGACCCGGGTTCGATTCCAGCCTTGGGCCTCTGTCTGTGTGCAGTTTGCACATTCTCCCGGTGTCTGCATGGGCTACCTCCCACAGTCCAAAGACGTGCAGGTTAGGTGGATTGGTCACGCTAAATTACTCAGTGTTCAGGGATGTAGGTTAGGTGTGTTAGCCATGGGAAATCAGGGTTATAGGGTAGGGTGGGATGCTCTTTGGAGTTTTGGTGTGTACTTGCTGGGCCAAATGGCCTGTTTCCACACTCTAGCGACTCTATGTAAAGACCTAGGAAAAATCAGAGGCTGCCACCTTTGTCCACAATGCAGGCAGTTCCATATGAGGGTCTGTAAGCCAACCTGACCTCCTCAGCCCTGGCAGAACCCACTCTGCACCTGGGAAGGAAAAACCAGAAGAGAGTAAAGGAATGGGGTGGGCAGTGTAACATTTTAGTTCATGGCCTCTACTAGATGGCTGATTAAAGTGCTCATTGTCATCGTTCAAAATGGCAGGTGGGTTTCTGGTCTTCATGCACTTTCCACATGAGGGAGGGAATCTGTGTGCATGCGTGGTTTGAGGAGGATTCCATCCAATGTGTGGCTGCAATATCCAACCCGAAGCCTCAGCTGTTAATTCTGCAGAGTCTTGGGAGATCTGTCCGCTTCACAAGGGAGACAGGTTTCTTGAACCTGAACAGTCGAAATAGTGAGGCCCCACAAACCAACAACTTGCTGCAAATACCACTTAGCACTTATCCTCTGAAAAAAAAAATTAAAATTACCAAGCTTCAATGCATTACTCAGGATAAGCCAATTAGAGCTTACTGCTTGTCTACTAGATGCCATGTTTGTAGATGTGCCCCATTACACGATCAAGCAAGTGTTCATGAGTAAATTCTCTATGCTCTGCTCAATAACATCACACTGGCATTGTGCACATTACTGTGTTCAATCAGAGGTGCCAACTTTCAGATGTAACAATAAACTACCTCCTCTCCTCCTTCATCCCCTCTCCTCCCAGCTGCAATTTAAACTCTTCCCTTAAACTGTAAGGAACTTGCCTCATATCCTGAAAGACCAGCATCCCCTACCCAACAGCACTACAAACAGATGTACAGGTCATTCACCTCACTGCTGCTGGCTTTGCTTTACTCACCTGCTTTACTGGTGTACAGATGAAAAGTTATTGGTTCTGAACGTTTCAAAACCCATCACAAATTATTAGACATAAAATTCACGTCTTGTTTTGAACACAAAGTTCAAAACACTTTTCAAACTAAAACTGCAACATTTTCAAGCAAGAGAGCATCTATACAGTTGAACAAAAACTAAGTGCTGCCTGTGAAGTTAGTGGGAGACAGGTGATATTGCTGGGTCAAGCAGCTTTTGGAACACCTTGGATTTCTCACTCCTGGCTTACATCTAATGGGATTGGACGTAAATATGCAAGGTGCAAGGGAAGGCTAGAAATGCAGCAGTTCACTACGTACACATGCCTCATCACATGAGCACACTGAACATTCAAGTAGTTACGGGAGTCACAGCTCCTTTTCAGCAATCAACTCTTCAGAACTCTGTGCTGTCTTTCTTTCAAGTGGGAAAAAAACCAACTTACAAAGCTGCTCCAAGTCCCAAAGCAATCTAGCCTGAAGTGAGAGAGATGGCCACTCAGCCTTCCACTCATTGCCCAGGTGGGAAAGTAAACTTACACAATTTCGGGCCATTTCAAAGGACAATGTCACAAATTAACATTTGTTCAGGTGGTTAGGACCATGATTGCAAAACTGCATCCCACCCCCACTAACTGGCATCAAGTCACTGTCAATTTGAATTTAAATATATCCACAATGTTCTCCCAGCCAAACTGCTTGTTCTGTCGTGCTGTGGAGTCCATGGATCACGTACATATGGGGTGTGGGCGTTTGCACTCCCTTTTTAGTTTTCTAGAGAACCTTCTCCTCTGCTTTTGGCTGCACTTCAGTCCCACGCTCCTGATCTTTGGGCAGAGGTGTGGAGAGTGGGGAGGGTAGGTCAGAGGACCTCCTCGTGCATCTGCTCCTGGGCCTGGCCAAGCTGGCCATTAACAGGTCCAGGCAGTGGGCCATGGAGGGGGTCGTTATGGCCGATTACCTGCCCCTCTTCCGTTGCTATGTCTGAGCCTGGATGTCTTTGGAGAAGGAGCACACAGTGTCTACTAACACCTCAAGCTGTTCAGGGAGAGGTGGGCACCACATGGAGTGGGGTGGAGTGTATTATTTCCCCCTCCAACTTTATTTTGATTTAATCCTGGCCCTCCACTTCACTGTTTAATCCCACAGCATTGTCCTTTGATATGAAGGACACTGCTCGTCACTGGCCACTTTAGTGTTTCCTTTCTTCCTGGGGGTGGAAAGTGAATGAAGATGTGTACATCTGTTGTCTTTCACTGTGTCCTACACCTGCGCACACACACAGCATGGGTGCTGGGGAAAAAAATAAGTATATACACAGGAGCTCCTTAACACAACTGGGAGACAGTGCACCAGTTGGAGGATGCTCAGGAAAAAAAAATACACAACACTAGGATTTTGTTTTTCAAAAATGGGAGTGCTACTTATTGTAAGCTGATCATTAAAGTACCAAATAAAATAACGTACAGCACATATTATTACATGACCATTATATTTTGTTAACTGTGTGCTAAAAAGAGTGAAAGGACAACATTGTGGAAAGCCTTTGGCTGCTGCTGTGGAGCTCTGCTGTATCTAGTATATCTCTTTGAGGCTGATTTAAGTGAAATTGTCAATATTCTTCACTCAAGCAATCAACATTTGGAAAGATTTGAAATCAGAGCAGACAAGTCAGATTCTGAAGGCTGTTGCTGAGAGGAGGGTTGCTTCTGGACAGAGATCATGTCTGTAAGATTTGTACCTCATTACAGGAGGGACACAGAAGATGACAACATCTGAAATCTTTGACTTGCAACACTGCATTTGAAGATTTAACTTTGTGCAAAGCTCCTGCCCATTGCAATCCCGGTGTTGCGAGGATCATAACAACTTTTGAGTTTTAAAATAGTTCGCTTGCTGCAGAGGAACTGTATTTAAGTCACAACCAAGCTATTTAAAACACCAAACTGAATAGGGTTATTTGCAACCAGGAGTAATGTCTGTACTGCTACCGAATGATTCTTATAGTTTTAGGCTGCGTTTAAATCTCAATACCTGCTCCAGCCACTAAATTGCAAGAGAGTTGAGGTGATCACTGTGGTTGTGCTCAGCAGTGAAAGCAACCTGATTACGTAAAAAAGAGAGCCCAATGGATTATACTGGAGACAGAAATCATTGTTTACTCCCCTTCATAGCTAAACCATGCTAGTGCCCCATTACTACCATTCACTCTCTCTCTCTCATCGCAATAAACTTAGACTAGGTTTGCCTTCTCAATGTGTATTATGTAGTAGCGCTGCATGAATTTTCAAAATGATAGAAATGAGCTGAACCTTCAGTTTGAAAATCAATTAATCACTAACAATAAAGACATGCACCTCACTGAACCAAAAATATTGCACCCAGGCATTCAGACAACTCCTAAACATGAACCATACACGTGCTTCCAATACAAGTAAATATTATTGTTCAAAGCCCAAAGATGAATGGGTTAAAGAAAAAAATGAAAGCCAACCATTTGTACAATGATTAATAAAAGCCTTCTGTTAGTAAAGTTGCTTTCATAAACACACATATGGCTTTCATCTGGTATCCATTCAAAGAGATGGGCCACATCCTAAAACGATCTGTACATTCTCAGTCTAGGTAACTTCTGTAAAAAGAAATCGCCAACTCAAGGCATTCCTTCATTCACAAGGAAAGAATATTACAGCTCATTTCAAACTGCAGCAAGTCAGCTTTGGGACTCAAGAATCATTGAAGGGCTATAATAATTGCCCTGAATTTGTTAGATTCCCTGTGTGATTAGTAGGCAGAACGCCTCATGTTAAATGTGTGAAGACCATCATATCAGTGCAATGAAGTTTACCAATGGCATAACTAATTACTAAATTGGCTCAATAGACCCTCATAGCACCCCGAGAACAGGCTCTAAGGTAAGAGCCATCCCGATCCTTCATTAGTTTCACTACAGTGTATGCAATACAACATTCCATTACCTTGTACGCACCGAAATCACTCAAGTTTTAACAGTGAAATGCTGGTGAGAAACAGAGAAAGCAACAAACTAAGGGAAACAAGGGTTACGCACAAGGAGGTAAGCATTTTTCTGTACTTCATGAACAGGTCAAATGATTCTTGTGTACAACAAAAACAAGCAATACTGAAAATACATAACAGGTCACACCGCTCTGTTTTGCTTTCCACGATGCCAAGGCTTTAGGCAGTAACTCTGCTCTTCTCCACAGATGCTGCCTGACCCTCCAAGTATTTCCAGTATTTCTCTTTCTATTGTGGTTACCTGCACCCTGCATTTCTTTTAAATCCCAAAGGGGTTTGTTCAGCCAAGGTCATGGTAAATAATCCTTGTATTCCTGCAGGTTTAAAAAAAATTGGCTAACCATCTTTCCTGAAATACTGGTGATGCAGAAGGTTTTCAATGTCACAAGTCAATGGCAGCTGACCCTCGATTCAAGGATGATGCCTACACAGAGTTGTGTCTTTGTGAGACTAAACAGGCTGACAGATGACCCCATGGATCATTGAATACATGGAGCAAGTCACCCCATGAATTAGGGAGACCCAGATCAGCTTCCTCTTCCTGTGTCATCGCCATGAGGTGTCTCAGCCTGGTGTGGCAGTCACTTGGCCCAATATGGCCCCAGCTTCCGGCCACGGGATACTTCCAGAGCGGTCTCCTGGCCTCGAAGTGGAGCCCGACACAGTCTGGATTCAAGGCCCAGTGCAGACTGGATGCTAGGTGCTGGTATATTCTGGGCTAGAAGCAGTGTTATTCTGGACTTTTTATTTCCTTTACTTCCCTCATGTATTCCCACAATCTATGATGCTGCACTTGTTATTTCTTTATTTTTCTGATGCCTACCCCCACCTCCCCCACTCACCCCCACACAAGTTTGTAAAGAATCTGTACCTAGGTACTTTTGTACCTAAGAGGTTGCCGTAAGTAGTGAGTTGTAAACCTTTCACTGTACACATTTGAGTACATGAAATAAAGTTAATTCTATTTCACTCTATCGATAAGGCATGGGATTGGGGAGGAATCTCATAGCATGATGCATCTTGATGAGTGAGTGTCTGACAAAAAAACGTGGCAGTGTGCATTGGAAACAGAGACCGTCCTTTGATCCATCACCTTTTTGAGATAACCAAGACAATTCTGCGATGATTAGTTTGTTATTACCTACGTGCGTCAAATATTTTGTCCCATTCTGGCCGATGCCTTTTTTGCGGGCATTGCATGGTGTCAAATACCAAGGGATATAGACTTATACGAAGAGGGGGAAAGTTTAAAGGAGATGTGGGGGCAAGTTTTTTTTAAAAAATAAACAGTGTGACAGGTTGCAGAGGAGGAGGCAGAAGCAGATACAACAACAATATTTAAGAGGCATTTAGGCAGACATGAACAGAAGGGAATACAGGGGTACAGGCTATGAAGAGGCAGATGGGGATTCTTTTAGAATGGCATCATGGTCGGCATAGACATGGTGGGCCGAAGGGCCTGTTCCTGTGCTTGTACTGATCAATGTTCAACGTTCAACATTTATAAGTGGCTCAGGTCTTTGGAAAGGGTGGTTAGAACGTAAAATTCTCTGCCACAAACTGATAAAGGAGAAAAAGTCAAGTTATTTTGTAAAACCATTGGCTGACTGAATTCGAGAAATACTTTTTAAAACAAAAAAAAACGTGTGATAGGCAAGGAAGCAGGGCAATAGGTTAGATGAGGGGGTTCATGTGGAGAGAAAAAAAATCAAAGAGAAACTGCCAACCCCAATATGTGAAGGAGAAGGTGGAAAGGGGGAACAGAAATGTGAGCAGAACCTAGCGGGTTGGACGGCAGGGAGACCCTGTCAATCAGAACAGTTAGGCCTCAGGTAAAAATAACGCTTTTATATTTACTGTGGTCTCTTGATATTTCCAAAGGTCTTTAAGATGGAGGTAAATAGGTTTTGATTAATATGGAGACAAAGGATTACGAGGAGAAGGCAGGAGAATGGGATTGAGAAACATATCAATCATATCAAACAGCAGAGCAGACTCGATGGACCGAATGGCCTAACTCTGCTCCTCCAATGACCAGAGAATGGAATGCTCTCCTATAGGTGCAAAATGTCTTAAAAATTCACAAAACGTTATCAACCAAATCACCACACGGAAGCTTTTGAAAGTTAATGAGGACCTTGCCAGTACTTTCTGTGGGAGTCGCATCTCATTTTTAAACAGGTGGGCATGGGATCAGGTAGCTGTGTCTTGATATTTTATTCTCCAACCTTCTGCTGACCAACTAGGGTTAAAGTTATGGACAATGTATCTAACACTGGAATAGATAATTCAACCCAGGAATCAAACAGCTCTGCAATTTTCAGATCTAGCTTTCGCATGCCCTGCAAACAGTATGTTTGTCTCCCACCAAGTACATGACAGCAATTTCACATGTCGAGGAGTGTGTTAAGTTGTGCAAAAAGACTGGCATCCCCGTAAATACATAGGCTGCAACCATCTACAAAGTTGACACAAATTTGAAAAATAAAGTGGCAGATTGCGACGGACAGGAAATGGAAAGTCTTCCTTCACCACAGTCAAGTTTAATTTAAGTTGCCATTTTGTTTTCACCCAACGAACTGCAGATAACCTGGAATGCACTGCCTGGCAGGTTAGCGGAAGCAGATTCAGACACAACTTTCAAAAGGAAACTGGATCTTGAAAAAATAAATTTGCAATGCTGTATGCCCAAAACGGTACAATTGGCTAACTCCTACAAACAGCCAGAACAGGCATGAAAAACAGAATGGCTGTTAGAAAACTCAATATTGTAATACAGTTCCAGCAAGGGTTTCTTTTTAAATGACTAATGAAAACCCTGATAGTCAACAAAATAATACGTACTGAGTCACAAATGCATAAAGGGGTCAGAAGGTGACCAGCACATGATCCACACTGCACTTTGAGAACCAAAAGATATAACTCAAAGTTCAACATTGATCGAGCTTTATTGCTGTCACAAGCAGAAACAGAGCCCTGGCATTATCTATATTGAGAAAATATGCCATTATGAAGACTTAAAGCTTTCATAACATGCACATGGGGAATTTAAAAACCTTGTGCAGCATTTCCCACACACCCAGAACTTAAAATATGTTCGCTTCTAAATCATACAAGAAATCATATGGTACTTCTTTCAAGGCCTCCTGGGGTCAGCTGACCCTTGGCACACAGAATAAATAACTGGCACCCACCTCAGCTATAGCCATTACTTCCCTGTTCGGTTAAACTGTGTACAGCAACTGCTGCCTCTGACAACATGAAAATAACTTGTTATCTTACTTTGTGCCCTGTCCGTGCTTCCAACATTTGCTTTCTTTGGTTCGATCCAGATGAAACGGGACCGGTTTTATTTGGTTCAGGATTCAGAAGCGTCAAACTGACTGCCGTTCTGCTCCCAGAGTGGCAGTTGGAAACCTTGCAAATTAAGTCAAAATGGTACCAAGCCCTTATCTTGCCTTAGGACTATAGGGCGGGCACCCATACATTGAGCTATGGTTGAACAGGCGGTGTTGATAGTGGGAAGCTGCTTGTCCATCTACTGTTACAGATTACCCGGGCCTATGGTGCTACAATCCTGATAAATATTGGCTTCAAACTCCACAGCCTGCACATGGACAATTTATAATTCTACAACTGACAAGCCACTTGCCACTAAAGTGAAATCCATTTTACCGCCCCACACCCCACCACTGACAGTCATCACATGGCCAGGTGAAGACTGTAACAAAGTTTTAGATTTTTCTAAAAATTAAAAATGTTCTCTCACTGGACAAAGGAGTCGCTAACCAGATCGGCCCTATTTTCCAGGTGTAGGTGGTGAGCTGTTTTCTTGGACCACTTGTGTGTAAGGCCCCCCCCCCCCCCCACACAGCGCCACCCCAGGTGTAAGGGCCCCTCCACAACACACACAGCGCCACCCCAGGTGTAAGGGCCCCCCCCCCCACACAGCGCCCCCCAGGTGTAAGGGGCCCCCCCCCACACAGCGCCCCCCAGGTGTAAGGGTACCCCCCCACCCCCGCCCCGCCCCCCACACACACAGTGCCACGTGGAAAAGTTCCTGCATTTGATGTGGCTCAAGGGAAGGAACAGTAACATAATTCAAAGTTAGAATGGTGAGTGGCTTGGAGGGGAACTTGCAAGTCATGGCATCCCCATGCATCTACAGTCCTTGTCCTTTGAGGTGTTAAGAGATTCCTGGGTTGGAGGGTGCTTTAGCGGAAGCATTGGCAAGTTATTGCAGTTTACTCAGGACACATTGCTCCCACTGGTAGAGGGAATGGACATTGCAGGACACCACCTAAACAAGCTGCTTAGTGCAGGATGATGGGGAGCTTCTCAAAAATGTTGTTGCAACCACAATCATCAAGGCAAGTGGAGCATATTCTACCACACTCCTGATCTGTGCCTTGCAGATGAGGAATCTCTCACCCTATAACTCCTAGCCTGCTCACGTAACCCAAGTATTTGTGTGACAGTTCCAGTTTGATTTCTAGTCAACAGTAAGGCCAGAATGTTGATTGTTCAACTAATGAATACAAGACAGTAAACTGAAGAAATGAGATCAACTGAAGAAATGCTGGCAATTCACAGTAAATTTAGACACAATGAAGGTTTCCTGTTGGAGACCATAACAATGGAACCAGCCAAACAACAGCTAGATAATGAGGGGAACATTAACATACACTCCATTCAAACCTCTCCATGTTTCAAACATGGCCTTCAGGGAAGATACGTTGCCCTGATAGTTCCGTGGCTATATGGACAGCACACGTGGCAGAGCTCAGGAATGGCCTGGGTGGGAAAAGAGAGCACATTGCAACTATTTGCACTCAAGGGCTTCATAAAGGTAAGGTTTGAATGGGGAGGGTTGAGGGGGAGATAGTTGCGTGCAGTTGATAAAACAGAAAGTACAGGCAAGACAGAATCAGCAGGGAGAGAAACCCAAGTTAACATTTCAGGTGGATGCACACTTGAACTGAAGCAGTCGGACCTTCAGTGAACCTGCTGGGCACCATCTTCCCGGAGCAAGGGAGAGATTAAAAATGCCAACCTCAGAGTCATCGGTCTGCTGAGAATTAAATGTAATAAATTAAGAAATACAGTTCCTAACATGTTAAATTAAATATTGTTCCTTCTACTTTCTGACCAATTACTTTACTCTCTTATTCTTGTTGAGAGAGACTCTAGTACGGAGTTATAATTCGGACTCAATCTGGTCAACATACCTTATTGGTGTCGGCATTCTGGGAGTTAGACAAACACGTGCAGGATAAACAAGCAAACAGTACAATAGTTCAATCATTCAAGGTCAACATTTATATAGCAGCTTTGTCATCAACGTGCTGTTATACTTCACAAGGGTAATTGCTAAGCCACAGAGAGAAGAGGAAAGGAAAGGTGATCAAAACATTGAGAAAAAATTAGGTTTATTTTATTGAGAGACTGAAAGGAAGAGCAGAAGTTAGAGAGAGGTTTACTGAGGGAATTCTAGAGCAATGACTTTAGGATAGGGCCAGTAAAGGAAAGGGGGTGGACGTGCTATTGTCACAGGAAAGTGAGGACTACAGATGCTGGAGATCAGAGCTGAAAATGTGTTGCTGGAAAAGCGCAGCAGGTCAGGCAGCATCCAAAGAGCAGGAGAATCGGCGTTTCGGGCATGAGCCCTTCTTCAGGAATGATTCCTAAAGAAGGGCTCATGCCCGAAACGTCGATTCTCCTTCTCCTTGGATGCTGCCTGACCTGCCGCGCTTTTCCAGCAACACATTTTCAGTGCTATTAGATTAGATTAGATTACTTACAGTGTGGAAACAGGCCCTTCGGCCCAACAACCCATGCAGACATGGGGAGAACGTGCAAACTCTACACAGTCAGTCGCCTGAGTCAGGAATTGAACCTGGGTCTCAGGTGCTGTTAGGCAGCAGCGCTAACCACTGTGCCACCGTGCCGCCCACTTTGTCACATTCTGGGACGCAATGGAGAATGGGAAATCGCGACGACTGTACAAATGGAGATTTTACAGCAGCGCAGTACATGAGCTGAAATTTAAATAATAAGTGCATTGGAGACACATAAAACGGAGTTTGTAGATGATTGAAGCAAATGAGGGTTTCAAAACAAACAGGCAGAAAGTGGAGGAGGATGTTGACACTCTGCTCCAAGAGGAGAATAAAAGGATTTGCAAACTCAGCTCAATTGTGCAGGATGTGAAGGTGGTGAACAATTTTGGTCAGTCCAAGACAGTGACTGAGAAAGAGGATGGAATGAGTGATGAGGGCAAAGGCAAAAACGATGCTTTCCTCAAACGAGGAGGACAACGTAGGGGATACGCAAATTATATTAAACCAGATGCATCCTCCCAGTCACTGTTAAACCTCAGCGAGGCCAGAAAGAACAGAGAAATTGCCGACTTTTTACTTTCAATCTCAAAACAGAAGGGACATTCAGTGTCACAAAATCATTATTCATCCTTTACAAGTCATATTCATCATCACCAATTCCATATGCAGTCAAGGGAATGATAGAGCATTTTGTACCACTCAGCTGAAGATTAAAACAGTTACTAATTTCCCAATCACTTTTTCCAAGTCTACAGATATTTCCTCAGGAAATGTCTCCCACGAAAGTGAGCTGAAGGCAGAGTTGTATCACCAGGGGAGTAATGAATCGCCCTAAAAACATTCAACTCTTCAAAAAGCCTTCCATGCATCTCCAAGCTCAGGAGTTCCAGTTAAACCTACCCTTTCATCCTGATAATGCTGCATAATTTCTTTTTTGAAGATTCAGCTTGGCACATGAGGACAACAGGCAGGGCTATCTGAATGCAAATACCTAGCTATGCCAACTTAGAGGGAGGGTGCCTGTGTGTGTATAGCCTGATTCCCTTGCAGCCTTTTCACCATAGCTTAGTTTCTTGCAAGGCCATTTCAGAGGGTGCTTCGGAATCAGCCACATAAAGAGGAGACTGCATATAGGACAGACCAGATTGGGATCACGGGTTTGTTTCCTGAGAAAACATCCCCACCCTTTTCAAGTCCAGGCACTAGTGACTCAGAACCCTAGATTAATTGTGTGGGGGCATAGTTCAAAATGCACCATGACAGATGGTGAAATTGAAATATTAATTTTTTTAAAATCTTGGAATAAAAAGTTAGCCTTATGGCGACCATTGTCAATTGTTGTAAAACCCATTTAGTCATTAATGTCCTTTAGGGAAGAAAATAAGAACATAAGAGCCAGAAGTAGGCTTTTCAAAGTTTGGGAGTTCTGTTCACCGAGCTGGGAATTTGTGTTGCAGACGTTTCGTCCCCTGTCTAGGTGACATCCTCAGTGCTTGGGAGCCTCCTGTGAAGCGCTTCTGTGATGTTTCCTCCGGCATTTATAGTAGTTTGTCTCTGCCGCTTCCGGTTGTCAGTTCTTGCTGTCCGCTGCAGTGGTCGGTATATTGGGTCCAGGTCGATGTGTTTGTTGATAGAATCTGTGGATGAGTGCCATGCCTCTAGGAATTCCCTGGCTGTTCTATTTGGCTTGCCCTGTAATAGTAGTGTTGTCCCAGTCGAATTCATGTTGCTTGTCATCTGCGTGTGTGGCTACTAAGGATAGCTGGTCGTGTCGTTTCGTGGCTAGTTGGTGTTCATGGATGCGGGTCGTTAGCTGTCTTCCTGTATGTCCCATGTAGTGTTGGAGTAGGCTCTCTGGCCCTTCAAGCCTGCACCATCATTCAGTAAGATCACTGCTGATCCTTTTGTGGCTTCAGTTCCACTTGCCCACCCTCTCATCATAACCCTTAATTCCTTTACTGTTCAAAAAAATCTTAGCTTTAAAAATATACATTGAGGAAGCCTCAACTACTTCACTGCACAGAGAATTCCACAGATCTGGATGAAGAAGTTCCTCCTCAATTTAGTTCTAAATCCACTCCCCCAATTTTGAAGCTACACCCTCTTGTTCTAGTTTCATCGGCCAGTGGAAACAATCTCCCTGCTTCAATCTTATCACATTCCTCCATACTTTTATATGTCGCTATAAGATGGCCCTTCATTCTAAATTCAAAGGACTATAGTCCCAGTCTGCTCAATCACTTCTCATAAGCCAATCCTCTCAACTCTGGAATCAGCATAGTGAACCTCCTCTGTACCCCCTCCAGTGCCAATACATCCTTTCTCAAGTAAAGAGACACAAGCTGCACACAGTATTCCAGGTGTGGCCTCCCCAGCATCCTATACAGCTGTAATATAACCTCCCTGCTTTTAAACTGAAACCATTTAGCAAATGAAGGACAAAGTTCCATTTGCCTTCCTAATTACCTGTTGCACCTGCTGTAATTCATGCACAAGGACACCCAGGTCCCTCTGCAATCAGCACGCTGCAATTTTTTACCGTTCAAGTAGTAGCCCTTTTTAACTGCTATTCCGACTAAAATGGATGACTTCACATTTATCAATCTGTCATCCTTATCTAGTTTGGCCTCCATCTGATTCCAAACACACAGCAAAAAGTGGTTGACCTTTAAATGCCCCTTAAAATGGCCTGAGCAAGCTACTTAAATCAAGGGACAATTAATGATGGCCGAGTCGTCAATACCCATATCACATGAAAGAACAATGAAAAGACCCCTCTCCCTCAACTGGTACTTCAAGTAGAAAGTTTCCACATTAAAAAAGGGTGGGGTATTCAGGTAGATATTCAGTGTATTTTTATTCCACATTGTTTCTGTCTCCGGTCTGGTGCCTAGAATCAAGAGGGTGTTGAGTGAAGTGGCAGTTCTCCCACACCACCATCAGTAACTTTCAGAGCAATTTGGCAGGAGGCTGCTTAAACAAGTCACCCTTTTCATTTCCCTTCCAAACCCTTGGCTCAATCCATCTCTATTCCCATAACATAATACCAGATGTTGTTAACAAGCTGTTGTTCAGTGTCACTGCACTGCCCCAGCACCAGTTTGAATAGGTAAGCTGTTAACAGCAAAGGGTTGATGTGTTTTTTTTAAAAAAAGGAACCGCTGCAATTTTCCACCACTTCAGGTAATGAAGAAGCAGACAGAAAATTCCTACAGCATCACTCTATATTCTTGGCAACAGCACAAAAGGAACTTTGACAGGAAAATTGTGCAAGATTTTTGCTTGCTGAGCAAAGATCCAAGACAAACTGTCTTGTGTGAACACTTTCAAACTTTATCCAATTAAATTACTTTACAACGCACAGTGATTAAATGAGAGATCCAAGGAATCATCTGCGCAGTATGATGTAGCAGAACGAAAGGAAAAAAAAAATCACATTTATGGGACTGTTTTAATGCCCAGGGACATTCCAAAGTGCTTCACAATCAATTGATTATTTGTAGAGTGGAGGCTGCAAGAGAGAGACAAACTGCAGGAACTAATACCTCCACAAAGCCCCCAAAACAGCTTAACAATTAAATAACTAGTTTGTTTGCTTTTTGCTGTTGGTCGAGTGGTAAATATTGGGATATTGGTAAATACTGCTCTTTCTTTTCACAACTTAACAGATTCATTCTGTCAAAGAAACAGATGGGTGGGATGTTTCTCATCTCATTCTAAAGGTGCACAACTGATCATGGATGGAGCACTCAAATAGTACTGCACTCAGATGGAATGACAGCCATGCACCTGTAGGGTACACCTCCGGGGATCGGGTCATGATTTCCAACAGGAAAGACTAAGATTCCACCAAACAGTGACACAGACTGGTTTAATCCCAGCCTGGACTCAACCATAGCTGCTGCAATAGTCCACTGTGCCCCTGGTTTAAAGGAACAACCCACCCTTACTGTTGCACATCAGATGTGATGGTTTTTCTTAGGAGCAAACTACTGTAGATGTCAAATCTGAACTGAAAACAAAGATGCTGGAGATCACAGCAGGTCAGGCCGCATCCATGAGAGAAAGCGGGTTAACGTTTTGAATCTTCATCACACTTTCTTAGATTGCTCTCTCTTCATGGATGCTGCCTGACCCACTGTGATCTCCAGCCTTATTTTCAGTGATGCTTTCCACTGTCTGGTTGACTGACAGTTGTCACAACACCTTGCATGCAGGTAGCTGTTTAGGAAAACTATTGCAAGTTAGCCAACGTTTCAGGGGCAATACCCTGTCATTGAATCATAGAATCCCTACAGAGTGGAAGTAGGCCATTCAGCCCAAACCAACTCTTTGAAGAACAGCCTACCCAGACCCACCCCCCCCCCCATCACCCTGTCCCTGTCACACTGCATTTCCTGTGGCTAATCTACCTAACCTGCACAGCTTTGGACTGTGGGAGGAAACCAGAGTACCCTGAGGAAACTCAATGCAAATACGAGGAGAATATGCAAATTCCACACAGGCAGTTAACCCAGGATGGAATCAAACTGGGGCCCCTGGTGTTGTGAGGCAGTAGTGCTAACCAATGAATCACCATAAGACTGTCTAACACCTTTGGGAAAGACTGTGAAAACTGAAGTGGAAACAGCATATTGTCAATATCTGTGTGCAAAATAAAAATTAAATGTGAGTGACTACATAGTACTCCCACACAGACAGTTTTGTCCTTTACAACCATTGCTTACTTCTTCAATGCTTTGAAAAGCTTCTTCACCAAATCAGTTGAAGTATTTACTTAATAGGAAATCTTTTATCTTAAATGTTAATGTTTTATTTTAAAAGCAGTTAAATATTTTGCCTATGGTTGATAAATGCTCACTTCCAACAATGCACAGATTCCAAGTTATCTGAATCTATCCAATTAGCTGCTCCACCCTAAAGTCTGCATGTAGCCTGGAGCCAGTGATGGAAGCATGTTTTTGAGGTAGAAAATGTGGAGAATTAATTTTTAAAAAACACATCAAAGCAAAAAGACAGCAATCCCTCCACAGATACATGCAGCACTCTAACCCGCAGCGCAGAAAGGCTCCAAGATCCATTCTGGATTGAACATCCATGGGCTAATGGATGGTAGGGGAAGGAAAGGAAATTAGCTGGAGTATCCATTGCTAATCAGAAAGTGCTGACTGGCTGTCAGATGAAGACAGCACTGCACGACCAATAGCCAATTTGGTGAAATGTAGAAGGCGATTGGCATCGGCAAATCTGCCTGGAGCCATAACCTTCTGGTAAAGGTGGGAAAAGAGGTAGAAAAGACTTACCAGGATTGGAGGGTTTGAGTTATAAGAAGAGTTTAAGGGCGGCACGGTGGCACAGTGGTTAGCACTGCTGCCTCACAGCACCAGGGACCTGGGTTCGATTCCAGCCTCAGGCGACTGACTGTGTGGAGTTTGCACGTTCTCCCCGTGTCTGCGTGGGTTTCCTCCGGGTGCTCTGGTTTCCTCCCACAGTCCAAAGATGTGCGGGTCAGGTGAATTGGCCATGCTAAATTGCCCGTAGTGTTAGGTAAGGGGTATATGTAGGGGTATGGGTGGGTTGCGCTTCGGCGGGTCGGTGTGGACTTGTTGGGCCAAAGGGCCTGTTTCCACACTGTAAGTAATCTAATAATCTAAGAGGCCGAATAAGCTGGACCTTTTTTTTTAAAAAACAGGAGCATCAGAGGCTGAGGGGTGACGTTATAGAGGTTTATAAAATCATGAGGGGCATGGATAGGGTAAATAGGTATGGTCTTTTCCCCAGGGTCTGGGAGTCCAAAACCAGAGGGCATAGGTTCTAGGTGAGGGGGAAAAGGTTTAAAACGGACCAGAGGGGCAACATTTTCCAAACAGAGGGTGGCACCTGTATAGAATGACCTGCCAGAGCAAATGGTAGAGGTGGGCTCAATTATAACATTTAAAAGACATTTGAACAAGAAGTGATTAAGAAATGTTTAGAGAGATATGGACCAAACACAGGCAAATAGGACTAGTTCAGTTTAGGAAACCTGGTCAGCATGGAGGAGTTGGACTGTTTCCGTGGCATATGATTCGGACTCTAAAACTGGGAAAGTCTGATGGCACATTGGCCAGAGAGGAACTGGTGCAACATTAACCCGTTTCCACTTTCCACAACAGAAGTCCCAACATTTTACTCCTTCATTTTGCAATGTAGATAGTGCAGGTTTCACACAAGACAGAGCACGCATGAAGTGATCTAAAACGTTGAACTGAAATGTCACTGATGACCTGAACGTGGATGCTAGACAAAGTGATTGCAGCACAGAGCCATGATTGGCACACCAACAATCCTGTAAACATTGCTGTGACCTTCTCCTGACTAAAGATATCAAAACCAGAAGCTGCATAGCAACACTGTTGCTAGCACACAGTGTTTCCAGGCACAGATTTACAACGTACGTTTATAATCAACAAATTATACATTCAACTAGATGATGCTTTCAGGGCCTCTAGGATAATGCTGCTTTTTTTCACCTTTTGGAGGATTATTAGTAGTATTGAGCCAACAATTTAAAAAAATGAAAAGTGTTCCAGTTTCATGTGTTACGGTAATAGAGTTCACTCAAATAAAGCCACACAGTTGGACATTGTAAACAGCATTATTCAAAGTCTTATATAAACAGCATGATGACAAGTCTGAATGCACATACCTTGAATGGAGAGGGAGAAAAACATCAATGTATAGGTATCACTCAATTGAATGGACTTATATTTTCACCAAAAGAAAGCAGAAATCTCAATCCAAGATTAACGTTTTGAATGAATGGATGAGTTTCCTTTACGGACAAAAATTTTTAGAAAACAAACAGAATCCTGTAGCACATTTAGTAGAGCACCAAGGTCTGGCTTCAAAGATCTAGGTGGGAGCGGCAGGAAGATAAAGACGGGGGGGGGGGGGGGGGGGGGAGAGGGGAGAAAGAGAGAGAGAGAGTGAGAGAGAGAGTGAGAGAGAGAGAGAGTGAGAGAGAGAGAGAGTGAGAGAGAGAGTGAGAGAGAGAGTGAGAGAGAGAGTGAGAGAGAGAGTGAGAGAGAGAGTGAGAGAGAGAGAGAGTGAGAGAGAGAGTGAGAGAGAGAGTGAGAGAGAGAGTGAGAGAGAGAGAGAGAAAGAAAGAGAGTGAGAGAGAGAGAGAGAGAGAGATGGGTGAAAGAGAGGGAGAGGGAGAACAGAGAGAGATGGGGGGGAAGAGAAAGAGAGAGAGAGGGGGAGAGAGAGAGAGAGAGAGAGAGAGAGAGAGAGAGAGAGAGAGAGAGAGGGGGAGGGAGAGGGAGAGGGAGAGGGAGAGAAAAGGAAGGAGAGTGAGAGGGAGAGGAGGAAGGAGAGTGAGAGAAGATTTAGTAGCTGCAACCTGTGACTCTTGAATATCTTGTTTGCAGCTAAGAAAATTATCCAACTGAAAACAGCCTCAAACACATTAAGTCAAGAAAGCCAAGAGCCCGTCTTTATTGTGGGGATAAAAAGCTAACATTAAAATAATCATTTGAACCTACAAAGTTCAAACGAAAAACTCCATTTTGCTCTAATTGAAACTCATTGAGTGTAAAAATCAGGCCATGGTCATAGAATGTAATACCTTTAGTTCAAGGAACTGGTTTTATAAATACAACCAATATTGTGTCTAAGATAGATGAAACAGTAAATTATTCTGAATGTGCGAGCTGAAGATTTTAATCAAAAGAATCAACCTGTAAAAAAGAACTTTTCGTTACCCCAATTTGATTTGTTTAAAAGATTACTAGCAAACTAAAGGATCAGTTAGTTCAGTTGCAATGAGAGCGATGCCAAAAGCTTGGGTTCAGTTCTTGCACCTGCTGAAGTTACTACGAAGGACTCTCCTTCTCAACCTCTCCCCTCACCCAAGGTGTGGTGACATTCAGGTTAAACCACCATCAGTCATCGCCCTCAGAGAGCAGCCTAATGGTCCATTAAGACTATGGTGAATTTACCTTTACCTCTTACTGGGAAAAAATAACAAGGTAAAAAACATGATTGTCCTGAGTAAGATCTGTTGTAATCTTAACGTATCTATTGATAAATAAATAAATTCAACGCATGTGTTTGAATTAAATATGCCTTCTACCAGTGTGTCATGGCAAGTTTACAAGTATCTAAATTGAGAAATCTCATTTTTATCTTGGAAACCCCAATAACTTTTAATTTAGACATTTTTTTCGCGATGGTTTTTCAGCTGACAAAATTGTCATCAACTCCAATCTTTGGCGATGGTGCGTATCTTTTATCTAAGTCTCTGGTATCTAAACACGATCAAATATACATCCCACAATTCACTGCAAAACAATTTACAAAGTAGTGAGGGCCTCAAACACGCACAGCAGCAGAAACGCTTTTAAAATCAAAACATTTTCAAATTAAAGCTTTTCATTTTGAAGATGATAAATTCTCATTAGTACTGGGAAAAGTTATTGACCTGAAGTATAGACTTCGCTTGTCAGATTCCTGAGAGACCTGCTGAGTATTTCCATAATATTTTTTGTTTTTGATTTTAGATTTCCATTGTCCACAGTTATTCACTCTACATGTGAGCGTTAAGCGTCCCTTCAATACTGACAAAAACTGAATGAACAAAAATGGTACGCAATCTTATGTCAGTCCGATATGGGCCAGAGAATATAAAAGCAAAATGCTGCAGATGCTGGGGGTCTGAATGGAAAACACAAAAGGCTGGAAATATTATAATAAAGGGAAACTACACTGGATGCTGGAAATCTGAATCAAACACAGAAATGCTGGAAAAACTCAGCAGGTCTGGCAGCATCTTGGAAAAGAGAACGAACTAACAGCGAGTCCAGGATGACACTTTTTCAGTATTGAGGCAACTTGTTCAGTTCTGAAGTCATCCCATATTCAAAGTATTAACACTGTGTCGCTCTCTCTCCTCAGATGCTGCAAGACTTGTCGAGTTTCTCAGTTTCTCTGCCTTCATTTTGATTGCTAAAAATACTAAGCTGGTCAGACAGCATGCAGGAGGAAGAAAAACAGCATTTTCATTTCAGGTGGGTGATATTTCAGCAGAATTGAGAAACAGCTTAACTAGTTTAACCAGTGTGGCAGAGTGGTTTGGTAGATAGCACTGCTGCCTCCCAGCACAAGGACCCGGGTTCAATTCCAGCCTTGGTCGCCTGTCATTGTGGAGTTTGCGCATTCTCCTCACATCTGTGTGTGTTCCCTCCAGGTGCTCCGGTTTCCTCCCACAGTCCAAAGATGTGCAGGTTAGGTGGATCAACCATGTTAAGTTACCCATAGTGTCTCGGGATGTGCAGGCCAAGTGGGTTGGCCATAGGAAACGCAGAGATAGGGTAGGGGAGTGCATCTGGGTGGGATGCTCTTCAGAGGTTCGGTGTAGACTTGATGTGCGTGTTTGAGGCCCTCACTACTTTGTAAATTGTTTTGCAGTGAATTGTGGGATGTATATTTGATCGTGTTTAGATACCAGAGACTTAGATAAAAGATACGCACCATCGCCAAAGATTGGAGTTGATGACAATTTTGTCAGCTGAAAAACCATCGCGAAAAAAATGTCTAAATTAAAAGTTATTGGGGTTTCCAAGATAAAAATGAGATTTCTCAATTTAGATACTTCCACAATGAAGGGATTCTATGATTCTAGTTTTAAGCAAGTACAAAGACAGGGAACAGGGAGAGAACTGATGGGAAATGTACATATAGGTGGCAAGGCGAGAGACATTAAGTGACAAAATAGATGATGGTACAAGTAGAAAGAACTTTCCCCATCAGCACCTCCTGCTGCCTTTCATCCCTTTTGTTATTAATCTTCCTGCCTTTCACTTTAACATGGACTTTCCATAATGTTCACCCTCAATCTGCATCCATACCTGGTTCCATTCGAATTTGCTTTAAAAACCTGTTACATCTGTGTTTTCACAAATGACAAAAAGTCAACCGTTTTGGCAATTCGTTTTACCTACTGAACAGAGAAACTTTACATCAGCTGTATGATGTGTACAGCCTTGTAATGTAAACTCAAATCTTCAAAAACCAGCTTTCTCACACTTAGTATAAACACAGTACAATCTCTCGATAGAAGGTGGTTAGTGTGACATTTTGGTTTGGAGGATTTGAGCTATAAGGAGAGGCTAAATAGGTTGGGACTGTTTTCTCTGCACTGTCAGAGGCTGAGGGGTGACCCTGTAGAGGTTTATAAAATCTTAAGGGGACATGGATAGGGTGAATAGCCAAGGTCTTTTCCAGGGGAGGTGGGGGTCTAGAATTTGAGGGCACAGGTTTAAGGAGAGAAGTAAAAAGATTTTTAAAAAAAGGTAACAGAGGGGCATTTTTTCACGCAGAGAGTGGTGTGTGTATGGAATGCCAGTGGAGTTGGTGGATTCTGGATCAGTGGTGCTGGAAGAGCACAGCAGTTCAGGCAGCATCCAAAGTGCAGCGAAATCAATGTTTCGGGCAAAAGCCCTTCATCAGGAATTCCTGACGAAGGGCTTTTGCCCGAAACGTCGATTTCGCTGCACTTTGGATGCTGCCTGAACTGCTGTGCTCTTCCAGCACCACTGATCCAGAATCTGGTTTCCAGCATCTGCAGTCATTGTTTTTACCTCGTGGAGTTGGTGGGGACTGGTACAATTACAACATTTAAAAAGCATTAGGATGGGAACATGAATAGGAAAGGTTTAGAGGGATATGGGCCAAATGCTGGTAAATGGGACTAGATTTAGTTAGGATATCTGGTCAGCATGGATAAGTTGGACTGAAAGGTCTGTTTCCATGCTGTACATCTCTATTACATTCTGGGTTGGTTTATTTTGTGGTCAGGTAGTTTTGTAGAACAACAATAAGAGTATTAACATTCGAAAGGTATTGTCATTGTCGTCTATCAAAACATAGAAGACTCAAAAGCTATAAAACTGTAATTTATATTGGAGAATATATTTACATACTTTGTCACAAAGATAAACCACCCAAGTCTTTTCAGTTTGCAAAGAACAGCTTTCAATTTTTACACACAAAGGATAATCCTGCCCTGTCCTGTCCTTGAAGTTGGCTTTTCAGAATTCCATAAAAGAACCTGATTTCCCTACAAAGATCAGGGATCAATGTTTGTGCTGGGTAGGTGGCAGATCGAAATACTACATGACTAAGCCATGAAGACTCAAAAAAAAGTACCAGCTTGTAGCCACCAAAAATCACAATACATGAAATGCTGTAATAAGTAGGAGATAACCTTTGATCAGACAAGTGGGAACACCCGCATCAAAAGCCAATGGTTTCATTTCAAATGAAACAACACACCACTCTGAGTTTCAGAACAATGTAATAAAGCTGCTGCACCCTTAAAGGCAGCACAACTGTGCTCGATAAGAGCAAGGAATATCACTAACATGACAAAAATACACCAAGACAGGAATCAGACCTGGATCCTTTAATAAAATAGCTAGATCTGGTATTCAGAATTGCAGGACATACATGTCCTTCACATGTCTGTCCCTTCTTTGGAAATAAGGAAGTCTCTGTCCAACATTTCCCTAATGAAGGGGGACGGAAAGGAGTAAAACTTTTCCTACAAGGCCTCTGACAGTGTGCTAGGTACAGTCTCTCTGACACTAATTATTAGTCTGATTCCTACTGCACTCTATAGCTGTGTTCTGGTCTCCCAACATTTACAATAGGAGCAAACAAACATTTTCTTAAAAAGCTGAACTTCTTAGTTCATTCCTTTGAACTGATAAACAAGAGGAGAGCAGGAGATTAAGTGAAAAGCCACAGTCACCTTCACTCTAACAATGACAAGAGGATTCACGACAGTCACATGCTAATCTGAAGGAAAACTAAAGTACAACAATGTCACTTGTTTGGTATGCAAAACGAAATGCAGACATTTAAAATGATATATACCTAACGCAGAAAAATGACCTAATGCATGAAACCTCTGGCCAAGACAAATCAAACATTGCAGAGAAAGCATGACTGTTACCATTTTTGGACATGACTCCACAGTATAAACCCAACCCTTATCCTTCCCAAACCTCTTATCAACTCGAAAATTCTTTTCAGCGTGGTTTGTTGAAAACTCATCAAAAATGGTTGGTAGCACCTAAATTTCCCTATTTACACCAGTATGTGCCAACAACGGACCTAGATCAAACAGTGGTCTGCAATTGAGAAAGTGTTGCGAGAACTGTATGTTTCAGTTCAAATCAACAGAATCTAAGCAATAAATTCAAGGATTAACCATTGTCCAGTTCCAAAACTTTCCAAATCTCCCAAAACAAGAGATTGGTCAATCTTTTTCAGTTTTAAGTACCTTTCACAAAAAAAGGTGTGGCACTGGAGAAACTTCACTTCAAACAAACAACAAATGGTACCAAAAACCAGAACTCACAAGAACCCCCCCACCCCCCAGCGTGACTTGAAGATTGACCTCATGTTGGCTTGTGCCTGGGCTCTGACACAAACAGGCTGCTGGGGGTTGATTCTCCCATGTCCAGGAATACCAGGTGGAGAGAAAGAGAGAGACAGAGACAGAGACAGATCCGGCAAGACTGCCCAGTAGAGTAAGCCCCTGTCACCTTGCAATCTCACTAAACCTCAGAAACACCCAGTCGCTAGTGCCGAAACCAGATCGCTGGAAAATTCTCCTTCAAATATCCAACAGAGAAAAAAAAAAGTGTTTACCCTGAAGGAGAAACGGAAACCGAAAAATCAATTCATGGAGCTCATCTCAGACTATCTGATCGCCATTCGCTTTGAAGTACCGGCCTCAGGTGTGCCACAATACTCCGAAAGCTGATAAACTCACCAGAGGATGCATCTAACTGTGTGTTAAACATGGAGGCTACCTGTTGTAAAACACCAGGACTACACCCAGGTCAAAGCACCTATCATCCCTCTGTGTGCTAGGGAAGGGTGCAGTAAAAAGCTGGACTGTTTATCAGTTATTTTTCCTCCCCCCTCTTTGGGATTAAAGGGAAAAATCCCTCGTTTTGACACTTTCACAAAGCCGGAAAGATACTGGGCGCTACGTCGTGGAATGGACACGGAGTCAGTCACCCAGTAAAAACCATCTGTTGCACTCAGAACTTCAACACTGCAGCTCATTGAAGCCAAGCCCGGCTTCAAGAAAGGATTCCTCTCTCATCTCCACACTGACAAACACACCCACACTAAATCTGAATCAGATTTTCGACAACGAAGGATTTTTTTAAAATAAAAGAGACAGCACCGACCACTGATTACACTCTCACCTCACTTACAAAAACACACTAAGGTGGGGTGTTGTGACTGTGCCTATAATCCCTCGGATATAGTGGATCACTTGTAAGGTCTCCGGAACTGGAAAGCCAGCGAGGGAGATAATGCTTTGATCCTCTAAGTGGTTCGAGCCGGCTGCTCAGCAATACAACAAGCACTTGCCTTTCTCTGCTGTTTCTCCCAGGCTGGGTCTAACAAGAGGTCTCGGTCCCAGTCATCCTCCGGCTGCATATAGTCATCGCCCTGCGAGTGGTTCGCATCGTAATGATCCATGGTGTGTGTGCGTCTGTGTACTCTCCCTGTGAGGTGTCGCTAGCACAGCTCAGGGTTACAATGTAACACAGACAAGCTGAACCCAGCAGCTCTCTCTCTCTCAGTGCCTGTGTGTGTGTGTGTGGGGCGGAAATCCCACCTCCCTCCTGCCGCTCCCATTCGCTGTCAACCCGCACTCGGATTGATGAAGGGAGCTGCCACTCAAAGACCCGGCTCTGCCCGCCCTCTCTCCCTCCCGCCGAGGGCTTTGGGGCCATGCTGCTGGCCGGGGGGTCGGTCTGGACATGTCACTTGTGCCGTGTGAGCCAGCGAGAGACGCTTGTCGCGCTGTCAAGTTAGCAATGCAGTGAATTAGGCGCTCGCTAGTTTCCGAGCTTTCCTGTCCCCTTTTTGTTGTTGTTGTTGTTGGAAACCCGTTTCAGGCGGCGATAGCCTGCAAAGGCGTTAACCAGTGAGACTCCCCTCCAGTGTGAATGCAACATTTCACTCAGGGCAATAAATTGTATCGTTATTGTCAGAATCAGGGTGGAAGGATATACTGTGACAATACTACAAACCAATCAGATACACAGTGCATCCGAACAAGATATATCCCCGTCGCCTTAATTCAGATTTATTCCCGGGTCAGAATTCTTTGGCGAGCTAGTAATTTTAACGATGATCCCACGCCCTCCAATCCCAGTCACATCAGCATCACCTTCTAAGGTCATGCCACACTGACACAGGACCAGCGGAAGAGAGAGCGTGTTGCAGAGGAGCCGCCTGCTTTATCCAAGTGGAATAAAGAGCGAAATCCTGTGTGTGCTGCAAATCTGATAGCCCAGCACAAAGTACTGGAGAAACTCGGCAGGTCTGGCAGCATCTGTACAAGGGAGTGACAGAGCCAACAGGACCAGTCTACCCCGGAACAGGAGTTGTGAAACTGGAAACGTTAATTCTGATCTCTCTCTCTCTCTCCCCACAGTGGCAGCCAGACCTGCTGAGTTTCTCCAGTGTTCTCTGAGCTTTGCCCCAAGTATAATTCTGAGGTTTCACATTGCACTGAGGTCGAGGCTGGAATGGGTTCTGACGGGCGAGAAGCGACCTCAACTGTCCCTGCCTTGACAGCCGCTGCTGGGGGGGGTCTAGTGCAGTCATGATCCGTGTTTGTAAATTTCACCCAGAAAGCGCCTCTAGTGGACTGTCGCACTCCTGCAGCACAGTAACTCAGCTATAACACTTCATCTCGCTTTCTCTCTGTCTCTCTCTAGCCTCGCCACGTCCCTCATACTGTGCATAAAACAGGGCTGGCGTATTTCTTTATTTTTTTTAAAAGAAAGCTGATTTCAGTGGGTGAAATAATCCTGTCGTGTTTCCCAGAATCAGAGATTCTTTGCTCATGGAGTAAACATCCCGAATTAGATCCAACATTGTGTGTCTTTTATTTTACCTCTTCCTCGCCGCGTTTACTCTGACATTGAGCGCTTTGCATTCCACAGATTGCTGGCAAGCGTCTCCCTTTTTCGATGGCATCTAAAGTTGCCTGAAAATATGCAGGGGCAGGACGGAGGAACAGCATCCGACATACCCTCAGGCAGGACTTTGTTCGCCATCTAAGGTAATCTCTTCACACACACACACACACAATCCCGCCTCCTCCACTGTATCAGGGTGACAGGCTCAGAAATCTCGCTAACCATATAAGGGAAAAGTTGTTTTAAAAGGGGCTGGAGGTAAACTTTGAGCAAACCCATTGACTGAGACAGGGCCCAAAAGCATAAGCTGCTGTGCAATTTATGACTTCACTCCTGCTGCTGTCGGTATGTGTAGGGGCAGGGACTCCGGCAGTTCTGCATCATTTATAACCGAGCGCATCTAGATTTATATAACACTCGTTAAAAAAAAATCCAGTAGTTACAGACTGTAAAGTTTAACAGGACTCAACATGCTATTTCATCCTTACAGTAAATTCCGTGTTTCCATCCTCCCCACTTGACTGGGACTGCGTGCCTGGGCAGAGTGAGTAACATATACCCGGTCCCCGTGGTGCAGGACTCAATGTGAACGGGGCTGAACTGCCAGTTCTGCTGAAGAACGCTATTGAAACGCTGGTGTGTTTTTTTTCCCCACAACTTTTGAATCAGTCAGCATTGGCAGAGAAAGAAGAGTTTGTTGCCTTTAATTTTTTTTTCGTCCAGTAATGCTCGAAGGAAGCTGAGTCTGCAGAGATACCTGACCCAAACTTCCTGCCAAAGAGCATTTTTAAAGGTGGCACATGTCCAATAGCAATGAACGCAACCAACAGGGGAGATGGCCAATCACAAAGCAGCATTCTTATAGACAGCACAGTTTACATTTTTTTCAGACAGACGATCACAATAGATAAATTCCAATATTTTTAAACAAACAGTTTATTATAACGGAGCCATTTGAAATTCCATTAATATAAAATGTCTTTCTGGCTTGTGAGACAATTTGGTAGTAATCATTAAATCCCTGATAGACCTCATCAACCTGTTGTAACTTTTTTCAAGTGTTTTACAGTGAGATTAATACTTTAAGAATAAGAGATTTTCATTGATACAATTTAGACAGTAGCTCAGCAGCGCACCCTGTGGAGACGCATAGAATCACAGACAAAAACATGATTACCACGTGATTCTGCACACTAGTGGACTGTACAAGTTCGTGGATTAACATTTTCCTTTTAACAAAATGTGAAGGACATTTGAATGCAGTGCTCAGCCATTAAGGTGACTACCTGATAAATGTTTTTTCAAATTTGTCATATCCAGAGCCATTGTTATGTGCCTGCATCTATTCATTGGCCTGGAGTGTGTGCCTTTCCCTTGAGGTTCGAACGGAGACAATAGGCTGGTAGGTTAGAGATCACCCGCTGCTGTAGCAATATGCACTTTTACATACATGGAGCAATGATGAGTGATGGTCGAGGCTCCAATATTCTTTCATCATGTTTGACCAAGAACCTCTCCCACTCCCACAGCCTGCCATTGTGTTGGAAAAGTTTTCAGGTTGGATTTGGCCGTGCTATGAACTCACCAGCTTTGCCAACAAGTCCTGAGGTTGGGTTGAGATAATGCACACAGTGTACCACAAGACCTCTACCTGTGGAAATGACCATGGGCAAAAGAAAAAAAAAACACCTGTACTATTACAGCTCATATTACAGAAGTGCACTACTCATCAGTTCCCAGGTTCACATGACCCTGGAGTTTTTGACAGATGGCCACACATTTTCTCCACAAATCCTCCAGGTGTATTGCCCTGCACTTGCTTGGCTGGCCTTGAGCATGATCATGTCTCCAGTGCTATCTGTGCCTTCATGTCCTCCTCACAATGTGCTGCTCTATTTATTTGTGGTGGGGCACCTATCGAAGTGAATACATCTACAATGGCGAAGGGTATGCATGATCCATGCAACACTACTTCCTCAGACTGATACTCCATCTCTGAGCACTGCATTGTTTTCTCTCTCAACTCTTAGTGTACCTGTTGACAAGATGAAGGACATATGTCATGTAGGTGACAGTAGGATCAGTTTAATATTTAATGCTGGTGATAATGGTTCTCCAATAGCCAGGAGTCAGTCAGCTCAGTTGGCTAGTTTGCGATACAGTATGACACCAACAGAGCAAGTTTAATTCCTGCCCCAGCTGAGGACAGCATAAAGGCCCTAATCTCTCAAACTTGCTGGAGGTGTGGTGACCCTCAGATTAAATGAGAGAGCAGCCTATGGAACTACGGCAACTTACAGTTTTCATCATTGACAATTAGTGCTCAATGGAAAATACTTTTGCCCAGTCTCAATGCCAGCCCATCTCACCATCAGTGACAGCCTGGTATCATCACTATACTGCCAATTTTCAATGCAACTCCATTCCAATTTCTCCCAGAAGATGTAACACCAGAAGATGCAGTCAAAAAAAAGGCAGAGAGTTAGGACTTATAAGAGTATAGCCTATGACCAAGACATGGGCATGAAATTTGGTGGGTGGGGACTGGTATTACTGCGAGTTGGGGAGCACTGGGTCAGTGATGTCTGTCAACGTAAAGTTGAGGAGGAGCTTGGGGAGACTTGTTTCTTCAAAGCTCCACATTGCATTCTTCAAAGGATATCTGTTCTGGAGTCTAAGGAGCTGAGAGGTATACAGTGCCTGCCTTCCAGGAATTCAAGTATGCATGTCCTAAATGTGATCCACAACCTTTGACCCTAGTAGAATTGCTCATCTCCTCTGCAACTAATGATACATTCATATATAATTAAGAACATGTGAACCACAATAGGCCATCCAGCCCCTGAAACCTGTTTCACCATTCAATTACATCAAGGAAAATCTGTAGCCCAACTCCATGGGCCCTTGGCCCATATTTGTTCATTTTTGTTAAACAAAAATTTATCCATCTCAGGTTTAAAATTAACAACTGAATGTTCATCCACTGCAATTTGTTCCAAATCTCTATTACCTTTTATGTACTTCCTAACATCTCTCCTAAACCATCATTCTCAGATTATGATTGTTTAGCCTTAATCCTCAGACTATAACAACGTTTAAATTTTCTAAGGTTTTAAAGTGAGATTAAAAATATAAAAGCAATAAATTTTCTGGAGAAGCATAGAATCACAATCAAGAAGCTCCAATTTTCACATGATTCTGCACGTGTGTGAACTCCACAAGTTGCTGAATTTGTACTTTCGTTTTAACCAAACATGACGGACATTTAACTGACCACCTCCTTCAGAGAGCACAAGAGCTTTCTCCATCTCCAAACTAATCACCTTCTGAAATAACCCCACACAAGCCAATATTCCATCACCAAGTCACCTTTTATTCATATGTGGAGAATCCATGACACTAATCCAGTTCCCTCAGAGCCAGCAATCAGAGTGAACAGAACCTCTGACTCTCCTGTTTTTTTTTTCTTTTTTCTCCTTCTTCCTCCTCCTTCCAGTACACTGGCTGTGGGTCAGCTAGCTCACAGTTAGTCTCCTCCTCTGATACAAAAAAGGACAGTCCTTGACACTGGTCCAGCTCCCTCAAGAGCCAGCTCTCAGAGTGAACAGAACAATCTTCTGTTTATCTTTTTTTTTTACATTACCCCCACACTACTGCCTAACTGCGGTAGTGCTTATTTTTTCCCCCGACTCTCCTGTTTATATCTGTCAGCCAGGGCTCCCTGATTGGAGCAGGTTAACAGCCCAGTCAGGGAACTCCTTTTCTATGAGGTCCATCTGGCTGACCTCGTTACAATCACTACGCCATCAATTTCCAACCTCTCGCTGACCAAGCCATCCCACACAGTGCTGTCAGTGAGAGTGCTGTCAGTGTTCCAAGAAGTATAAGTCCTTTTCAATGCTACATTCTTTGGGTGGCAATTCTGCATGGGATGCTTAATTGTTTAGTCTCCATAAAGAACATCCACAAAGCTTACTGCTCTGGGGGAGCATTCTCTATAGTCTTACTCTTGCATTAGGGATAGCATCTTGTAAGTTTCTGTGATTTCCTCCCCATTCAAGTCCCAAGTAATGTCAGGCACAAAATGCCACCCTCAATTGTGAATCTAAATGTTAAAAAAAAGCTACTCTCAGTTAATCAGAGCACAAATGATTTACATCATTATGGCCAGTTTGAACCTGACTCTAGCTACAAACTAGTGAATTCTCCCATCCCCCAGATATTTTCAATGCCATGTATAGAACAAGGCAGCTTCAGATTATCTTAGTTTCTGAATTAATTCAGTTCCTTATTGGGAAGAAAACTAAAATGCATTGTGTGAGGCCAGTTTTAAGGTGGATTTCCACCACCTGAGCTACCTTAACAAATATAATCAATCAAGAAGAATTTTACACATTTTTGATTCTGAGCTCTGTTTAACAACTGACAAAATGATCCAGTCTGAGTTAAATTCTATTTTTCCTTCATACTATTAAAGCATTTAAGTTTTAAAAGCCAACATATTCCTCTCCCAAGCATATCTTGTTGCATTTTATTTCAAGTTGCAGGCTGATGAGATTCCCTTTTGTTTTAAAAGAGGGGGAATATTTAAAATCCCTAAAGTCCCAATAAGTCTTCTGAAGGATATAAAAGACTAATTCAGTCTGAGGTTGGAAGGACTGGGGGAGGGGAAAGGTTTGAAAATCTCAGACAAGTAAAATTTTTGGAGCAAGGGGGAAAAAAAAGTTGAATTGTGAAGAAACTATTCAGACTAACACAGACTCCCACAACGCTAACAAGTTAATATGGAGACTTTGAAAAAATCCAGTCACCTTAGGCTTTTTTTTGTGGGCACTGAAGAAAAGGAAAAGAAAAGTAATCTTGCATATATTTTGCACATTTCATGATGTTAGGAAACCCCAAGGTACTTTCTAGTCATTTAAATATTTCTAAAGAATCCACACAATGCAAAAGCAGGTCACTTGGCACATTGAGGCTACACCAACACTCTGAAGAACAAACCACCTAGACTCACACCATCCCTGTAACCCTGCATTTGTCAATCCACCCATCCTCCAGCAATTTAGTATGGCCAACACATCTGACTTTGGATTGTGGGAGGAAACCAGAGCACCCAGAGGAAACCCACACAGACACTGGGCGAATGTGCAATCTCCACACAGCCACACAAGGGTGGAATCAAACCAGGTCCCTGGCACTGTGAGGCAGCAGTGCTAACTACTGAGCCACTGAGACACCAAGCTGTTGTGATTAGTGTCATTGGAGGAAATACAGCAAGCAGCCATTTTGTCCATGGCAAACTCCCACAAATAGAAATGTTGACCATGACCAGTTTTATCAATGTTCATTCTGGATAAATATTTAGCTTCCCTGAGCTCATCTGAAATAATGTAGCTATATCATGTCTCTGTTTCCATGCCGTACGACTCGATGATGCTTTGTCCACCTGAGAGGATATGTTGGTCGACCCAACTTATGGATTTCCATGTAATTCTGCACATGTGCAAACTCCCAAGATTGTTATCAGTTTCAGGAGAAATATGACAGCAATCACTAACCAGTATCTCAGTTTGATGATCTACCCTCAGATCTTGACCCTGATCTGTTCTGATTGGTCTAACCTTTAACACATTTGACATTGGATTGAGTGAACCCTCAGCTGGTCACCAGACCTGGAGAGAGTGTCTGTGGAAGGAGAATAATGTGCTTAGCATTTACATGCAAAAGACAGCACCTCTGAGAGTGTTGTGCTACCTCAATGTTAAAAGTATCAGCCTAGGCCCTATCTTCTTTTTCCATGAATAATACTAAAAGCATCTTCAACCTCAAGGTTAGGATCTAGAAAGTGTGAGAAGTGATGAGACTATTGCAAAAAGCTAAATTGATGAAGAGGAAGAGGGTTAAAAAGAAAATAGAGAAGCATGTTACTGCTACAAGGAAGAGTAAGGAGAGAGAGATGGGGAAAATTAAATATCTCTCCTCTGGCCTATGCAAAGGGAGCTGATTTGCAACTTGCCACCCACCAGCAGTATAGATCAGTCACCAATATGGAAACTGCACATTCTCATTTCTATTAGAATTGCATAACCTTTAGACAAAATGGGCAAATGAAAAAGCAAGTACATAGTACTTCAAGAAGATGCAACATGTAAAGTTGTTAAATAAGATTAGGCTTCATATGATTGAAGGCAACAGTGTAATGAATTGCGTATCGGTTGACAGACAGAAAACAGTAAATAGGAATAAATAAGTAATTTTTGGGTCGGTAAGCTGTATCCAAAGGGATTAATGCTTGAGCCTCAGTTGTTTATAATTAACACATATATTGATTTATATATAAATTATTTATAATCAATAATCAGTATCAATTATTTAGACAAGGGAGCTGAGAATAATGTACCCAGGCTTGCTAAAGATACAAAGCTAAGTAAGAATGACACCTGTAAGATGTACACAAAGGGATATAGGCTAGTTAAATGGTTAGACAAAAAATGTTGTAGTGAAGGGAAACGCGAAACTATCCACTTTGTGAAGAATAGAAAAGTAAAATATTTTTTGCAAGGTTGAAAATTAAGTTAATCTTGGTATCTCAAAGGGTTTGGGTGAGTTTGTCTGTGAACCACAGGAAGTTAACATTCAGGTATAGTAAGTAATTAATAAAGCAAATGGTTCAAAGAGTTGGAATATAACAGTGAGATTTATTGCAATTAAAGAGGCATTTCCTGAGATCACTGCAGTTTTGATCTACTGACTTCAGGAAGGATGCCTTGAAGAGGTTACAATGAAGGGTTTGTTAAATTGATTCCAAAGATGAGAGGGTTTACGAGGAGAGAATAAGTAGAACAGGTTTATATTCTCTGGAGTTTAGAAGGATGAAAGGTTGAACTTGTAAATGAATGAGGTGGCCTGACCAGATAGATGCTGAGCAATTGTTTTCCCTCAACTCTAGAGTCTAGAACACTGGGGCATAATCTCAGCATAAGGGGTTGGCCATTTAAGACTGAAATAGTCATAGCATACAGCATGGAAACAGGCCCTTCAATCCAAGATGATCATGTTCCCACACCAAACTGGCCCCACCTGTCTGCGCTTGGCCCATATCCCTCCAAACCTTTCCTATTCATCTACTTATCCAAATATTTTTAAATGCTGTAACTGCACCTGCATCCACTACTTTCTCTGCCAATTCATTTCACATAAGAACCATTCTCTCTGTAAAGAATTTCCCCTTATATCCTTTTAAAATATTTTTCCTCTCATCATAAAATATGCCCATTGTTTTGAAGTCTCCCACTCTAGGGAAAAGACCTTTGTTATTCACGTTATCTATGTCCTTCATGATTTTATAAACCTCAACCTCTAATGCTCTTACTATAAAATGGTTTTGTGTAAGATGAGGAGAAATGTTTTCCCAAAATCTATTGTGAATCTTTGGCGTTCTCTACAACAAAGTATATAGGTCCTCAGTCAAAAATGCATCCGAGATTTACATTGATAGATGTTTGAGAATTAAGGAAACCTAGTGATGTGGGAATGAGATGGGAAATGAAGTGAAGGTTGCAGCTCAGATACGATTGAGTGGCTCAGTAGGCTGGAAGGTCTGGATGTATTATTCCTGGCATTATTTTTTAAGTTCTTCTGTAGGTTTCTAATATGTTATTAAACAAAACCCAGTATTGTTTTGTGTAAAATAAATCTGCAACGTATTCCCACAAGTCTGTTTTCTAACTCATTGCAGATGGAAAACCGAAGAGTCACAAATGGGATGGAAATAGTCTTCCCCGTGGCAAGTAATACTGTCTACACAGAAAGTCTGATACTTCAAATAGATTTCATGTAGTTAAGATTCCTTTTCAACTTATGTATGAAATTGTACTACACTGATGCTTTGGAGAAAAGGAAGAATGCAAAAAGAGAACAGTAAGGTTAGCAGTCAGCTCTGTATAACAGCCGTTCCCTTAGGCATGAAAGTTCATTCGAGTTAAAGAGACACTTTACACTAAAACTGGATGTGATTTCACTGTAAAATCATCTAAAATACTGCTCATGTAATTATGTAAAGACTGGCATAAACCTGGGGCAATGTTAACACTCTGGAGTCGCAAAGGAGGATCATATTTTGATGAAGAAGCGTGGACTTGAAACATTGACTCAATTTCACTCTCCACAGTTGCAAGACCTGCTGAGTATTTTCTGCATTTTGTTTTATATTGAGTGAAAAGGCATCGGCACAGTGATAATATCCAATCACTGGTCACCTTACTAACTACGACCAAATGCAAACTTGCCTATTCTCAATCTTATTCATGTCGATTTGACACCAGATTAATATATATCACTTAGTGATATCATAAGACCATAAGACATAGGGGTGGAAGTAAGGCCATTCAGCCCATCGAGTCCAGTCCACCATTCAATCATGGCTGATGGGCATTTCAACTCCACTACCAGCATTCTCCCCGTAGCCCTTAATTCCTTGTGACATCAAGAATTTATCAATCTCTACCTTGAAGACATTTAGCGTCCCGGCCTCCACTGCACTCTGCGGCAATGAATTCCACAGGCCCACCATTCTCTGGCTGAAGAAATGTCTCCACATTTCTGTTCTGAATCGACCCCCTCTAATTCTAAGGCTGTGTCTATGGGTCCTAGTCTCCTCACCTAAAGGAAACAATTTCCTAGCGTCCACCCTTTCCAAGCCATGTATTATCTTGTAAGTTTCTATTAAATCTCCCCTTAAGCTTCTAAACTCCAATGAATACAATCCCAGGATCCTCAGCTGTTCCTTGTATGTTAGACCAACCATTCCAGGAATCATCTGTGTGAATCTCCGCTGGACACGCTCCAGTGCCAGTATGTCCTTCCTGAGGTGTGGGGACCAAAACTGGACACAGTACTCCAAATGGGGCCTAACCAGAGCTTTATAAAGTCTCAGTAGCACAACAGTGCTTTTATATTCCAACCCTCTTGATTTAAATGACAACATTGCATTCACTTTCTTAATCACGGACTCAACCTGCATGTTTACCTTTAGAGAATCCTTGACTAGCACTCCCAGATCCCTTTGTACTTTGGCTTTACGAATTTTCTCACCATTTAGAAAGTAGTCTATGCTTTTATTCTTTTTTCCAAAGTGCAAGACCTCGCATTTGCTCAAGTTGAATTCGATCAGCCATTTCCTGGACCACTCTCCTAAACTGTCTAGATCCTTCTGCAGACTCCCCACTTCCTCAGTACTACCTGCCTGTCCACCTGACTTTGTATCATTGGCAAACTTCGCTAGAATGCCCCCAGTCCCTTCATTCAGATCATTAATATATAATGTGAACAGCTGCGGCCCCAACACTGAACCCTGCGGGACACCGCTTGTCACTGGCTGCCATTCCGAAAAAGAACCTTTTATCCCAACTCTCTGCCTTCTGTCAGACAGCCAATCCTCAATCCATACCAGTAGCTCACCTCGAACACCATGGGCCCTCACCTTGCTCAGCAGCCTCCCGTGTGGCACCTTATCAAAGGCCTTTTGGAAGTCTAGATAGACCACATCCACTGGGTTTCCCTGGTCTAACCTACTTGTTACCTCTTCAAAGAATTCCAACAGGTTTGTCAGACATGACCTCCCCTTACTAAATCCATGTTGACTTGTTCTAATCAGACTCTGCTCTTCCAAGAATTTGGAAACCTCATCGTTAATGATGGATTCTAGAATTTTACCAACAACTAAGGTTATTAGTTGTTTTCCATCTTTTATCTTGATCCTTTCTTGAACAAGGGAGTTACAACAGTGATCTTCCAATCATCTGGGACTTTCCCTGACTCCAGTGACTTTTGAAAGATCTCAACCAATGCCTCCGCTATTTCCTCAGCCACCTCTCTCAGAACTCTAGGATGTATCCCATCGGGGCCAGGAGATTTATCAATTTTAAGACCTTTTAGCTTTTCTAACACTTTCTTTTTTGTAATGGCAACCATACTCAACTCAACCCCCTGACCCCCTTTAATTGTTGGGATATTACTCATGTCTTTCACTGTGAAGACTGACGCAAAGTTCTTGTTAAGTTCTCCTGCTATTTCCTTATCTCCCATCACTAGGCTTCCAGCATCAGTTTGAAGTGGCCCAATGTCTACTTTTGTCTGTCGTTTGTTTCTTATGTATTGAAAGAAACCTTTACTATCATTTCTAATATTACTGGCTAGCCTACCTTCATATTTGATCCTCTCCTTTCTTATTTCTCTCTTTGTTATCTTCTGTTTGTTTTTGTAGCCTTCCCAATCTTCTGATTTCCCACTGCTCTTGGCCACTTTATAGGATCTCTCTTTTTCTTTAATACATTTCCTGACTTCCTTTGTCAGCCATGGTTGTCTAATCCCTCCCTGGATAATCTTTCTTTTCTTGGGGATGAACCTCTGTACAGTGTCCTCAATTATACCCACAAACTCCTGTCATTTTTGCTCTACTGTCTTCCCCACTAGGCTCTGCTTCCAGTCTATTTTTGTCAGTTCCTCTCTCATGCCCTCATAATTACCTTGATTTAACTGTAACACCATTACATCCAATTTTGCCTTCTCTCTTTCAAACTGCAGACTGAACTCTATCGTATTATGATCGCTGCTTCCTAAGGGTTCCCTTACTTTAAGATCTTTTATAAAGTCTGGTTCATTACAAAGCACTAGGTGCAGAATAGCCTACTCCCTTGTGGGCTCCATGACAAGGTGTTCCAAAAAGCCATCCTGTAAGCATTCCATGAATTCCCTTTCTTTGGATCTACTGGCAACATTATTTACCCAGTCCACCTGCATATTGAAGTCTCCCATGATCACCATGACCTTGCCTTTCTGACATGCCTTCTCTATTTCCCGGTACATGTTGCGTCCCTGGTCCTGGCCACTGTTAGGAGGTCTGTACATAACTCCCATTATGGTTGTTTTGCCTTTGTGGTTCCTCAATTCCACCCACACAGACTCCACATCATCCGACGCTATGTCATTCAGTGCCATAGATTTAATTTTGTTCTTAACTAACAAGGCAACCCCACCCCCACTGCCCACCTCCCTGTCTTTTCGATAAGTTGAAAATCCTTGGAGGTTTAACTGCCAGTCCTGAACCCCCTGTAACCACGTATCTGTGGTGCCTACCACATCATAATCATTCACTATGATCTGTGCCATTAGTTCATCTGCTTTATTACAAATGCTACAAGTATTCAGGTAAAGTGCCTTAATGTTAACTTTATCATTAGAGATATTGGAAGTCATAAGATGTCCTAAGTTATCCTTCCTTTTTCCTGCATTCCCAGTCTGCCTCGAGTTTAAATCCGCCTGGACATACGTTATCCTGTTGCTTATCTTTCCATTTAACTTCTTACTCCCTGTCGCTTTCACTTTCCCTTCCCCCCCAACTCAGAAGTTTAAAGTCCTACTGACCTGAGTCCTAAAGTCCTGAGAGTTAGCACTGTTGGGGGAGGGGAGAAAAGGTCAACACTTGAAATGGGAGAGAAGGAAGAGAATTCATGCAGCAATCGTTGCAACTTCCTTTTAGTCAAAATTATTGCAGAAGGTTGAGCCAATTCAGGGGGATTGGTGATCAGAAGGGTAATTTGTTAGAGTTCCCACTTTTTTTGACATTGCAACAATGCACACACCACGATGGGTTAACTTTGTGGTACCACTGATGGAGATGACTATAAAGGATGGGGAAGTGGTGAAATTAATGAGATATGGAAGCAGTGCAAATAGATTTAACTAACTTTTGAAGAAAATTTAGTTTCAGTTAAACAACACAGTTATGAAGAACCTTATTTTATTCTTGAATGGGATGTGGGCACCGCCATTTGTTGTCCATCTTTAAGTGCTCCTGAATTGAGTGGCATACTAGGTCATTTCAGAAGGCAAGGGCAGTGGATTCCCTTCCTTCCAAGATATTAGTGAACTGAATGGGTTTTAACAACAATTGATGATCATTATCATGATCAATATCATTGACATATTCCTGATTTGTTAACTGAATTTAAACTCCACCAGCGTTTGAACCCATGTCCCAAAAACATGAGCCTGCACCATTAGATTATCAGTCCAGTGCATTACCACTATTGCCTCCAGAATGAAAAAACAACCTACCCAGAATGTGCTGGAGCTAATTTGTAAGAGAAGGTGAGGACTGCAAATGCTGGAGATCAGAGTCGAGAGTGTGTTGCTGGAAAAGCGCAGCAGGTCAGGAAGCATCCGAGGAGCAGGAGAATTGACTTTTCGGGCCAGAGCCCTTCATCAGAAAGTCCTGATGAAGGGCTCTGGCCCGAAACATCGATTTTCCGGCTCCTTGGATGCTGCCTGACCTGCTGTGCTTTTCCAGGAACACACTCTGGAGCTAATTTGTACCCAGAGTTGCTTTTTCCAGCCTTCTTTCTTTTTTCCCCCATAAATGTAGTTCAGAGTGAGGTACACCATTCTTTAAATCATCAGCAGGAAAGTATCTTGTCATACAATAATGGGATAGCACAACATCATGTTCATGAAAATAGGATACTGTACAAAAAAAATTGAGTATTTGTTTTGCCTTTGAAGGTTTTAAAGTAAAGCTTGAATTACATGTACAGGACATAATGGATTTTGAAGTTTAAAATGATCTTAGAGATGCTTACCTTGGAACAATTTAAGCACTTACTGTACATCCGTTACATCTCAAAATGAAATTATTTTATTAAATTAATGAACTGAACAGAAACAGCTTTCTGATGCAGTTATGCTTGAAGATTTCAGTCTAATTTCTAAGTTCCCCGTCCTGTCCCTCTTGCATCCCTGTCACCGTGATAGCAATGACAACATATCCCCCATGTGTTAAGCAAGACCCTCAATGTGACTCCTTGCATTAAAATGAATACTATCCAACATTGCATACTCCCCCTTGTGCTTAACCTGACTATAGACGCTGTGCCTTCCAGACTGAGTTTATTTTTCTTCTGTACTCGTCTGCTCATCAGTGTCTCTCCTACAGTGTCTCCACCTCTATGTCCCACTCCCCTGTCCACAGGCAAGCAGCTCACACATTTACTATGAAGCCACTCACACATGTGCTTTCCAAACAAAGCCAAGCAGCTCAGGACAGTGAACCCTCTCCTCCCAGAAAGCTAAGCCAATCCATAATTGTATGGCTAGATACTTTCCTGCTGATTATTTAAACAATGGTGTACCTCACTCTGAACTACATTCATGGGGGAAAAAGAGAGAGCTGGAAAAAACAACTCCGGGTCCAAATTAGCTTTAGAGTGAGTTGCTGGAAAAGCCATTGACTGAAAAATGGCCGAACACTAAGAAGCTCAGTGGAACAGACGTCCTCACATTCCACCTCACAAATCTGCAGGTACAGTGCATTATCCTTCACCATTTTCACCACCTACAGTCAGACTTCACCAAAGATATATTTCCTTTCCCACCCATATCTGCATTGCACAGAGACCATTCCCTCCGCAACTCCCTCCATAGGTCCACATCCCCCACCAACCCACCCTCCGCACCTTGTACCTTCCCTTGCCACCGCAAGAGGTGTTAAACCTGCACCCACACCTCCCCCTTAACCTCTGTCCAAGGCCTCAAAGGATAATTTCAAATCTGGCAGACATTCTCCTGCACATGCTCCCACCTCACCAGCTGTGTCCGTTGCTCTCAATGTGGTCTCCTCTACATCGGGGAGACCGAGAACCAACCAAGGCAGCATCTCTGGGACACACGCAGCAAAGCAAACCACCCTGTGGCCAACCACCTCAACTCTCCCTCGCACTTCCCAAGGACATGCAAATCCTGGGCCTCCTCCACTGCCAAATCCAATCCACCCACCTTGGGACCCTACAACCACATGGCATCTACATCGACTTCACTGGTTTCCAAATCTCCCCTCCCCCCACCTCATCCCAGATCTAACCCTCCACCTCGGCACCGTTCTCTTGACCTGTCCCACCTGTCCATCTTCCTTCCCACCCTCGTCACTCCACTGACCTTCACAATCATCTGCCTGCATCCACCTTTCGCTTTCCCATCTACGTTTCCCCCAGCCCCAGCCCACCCTATACCCATCTATTTATCTCTCATTCCCCTTCCCCCTCCACATTCCTGATGAAGGGCTTATGCCCAAAATGTCGACTCTCCTGTTCCTAGGATACTGCCTGACCTGCTGTGCTTTTCCAGCGCTACCCTTTTTGGCTCTGCCTCTCCAGCATCCTCAATTCTCACTTTCTCCTCTATGACCCTATGTTACGCTGTAGGGATTCTATGATTCTATTAGTCAGTAGATGGCTTTCTCACTGTTTAAACCACATTAGTCAGAAGATTTGATGTCCAATTTATATTGTGTGATCATCTCAAACTAGGGCATTCACATACATTCCAAAACTGCAGCAATAAAAAATATTCACTCTAGAACATGATCCAAAAGATATGCTAAATATGGACCATTCTGGGGCATGCTGTTGGGTAAAGTCCAAATTGAGATTGGCCCTGATGTCCATCCCTCATGGATGAACTTCCTGCTGTCACACATGCTACAGAGAGAATCACGTTGGGAACATTATTGACAGCTAACATTCAGCCTTCAGGAAAGCAGTTTTGTCAAGTGAAGAAACTAACAGGCTTGGAGTCAAGGCAAGGCAAGTGAAGAGAACCGAGGAGGAGATCAGCCATGATCTCAAAAAGAAGCAAAATACCACAGAAGCCGGAAATCTGAGACATAAACAGAATTTGCTGGAGAAAGTCAGCAGGTCTGGCAGTATCTGTGATGAGAGAATCAGAGAAAATGTTTCGAGGCTGGTATGGCTCTTCTTCAGAACTCATGCATACCCTGGAGCTTTTGGAGTTTGCGTTCCTGAACTCATGAAAAGTAGAGAAAAAGCTTTTTGTTAAAGTGTTGAATGAGACAAAGAATGAAATGGAACTGGGGATAGTAATGGAACTGGATAGCTTAGAGATAGTTTGAGATAGTGCAGAAGGGGAGAGAGGTCTAGAGTGTCCATGTGGCAGTGCGTGTGGGTCTCTGGGTTCGGTGGGATTTGCTGGCTAAGGAGCTGTATAAATCTTGGAGATACCTCTGATTCTGGCTGTGTTTGAAACATGAAGGATGGAGTTTGAGTTGGAATCTGTTCAGGGTAAGGCAGACCTTAAGACAGTCACTGGTGAAGGAGTTATGACTGTGAAAGCTAGCTGTGTACCATTCTGGGGCATGCTGTTGGGAAAAATCCAAATTGAGATTGGCTCTGATGTCCATATCTCATCGTCAACACTTTAGGAAAGACTCAGAGGGGGATAGAAAACAACAAAAGTGAACAAACCAAAACATTGAATCGGAAATCGCATCAGAGAGAACGTCTTCAAGGTGAGTATGCTTGAAGGAGAATCAGCAGTGAATTAAATGCCCAAACACTGCGGATGCTGGGAAGTGCTGGAGAAATTCAACAGCTCTGGTGGGATCAATGGAAGAGAAAAACAGAGTTAACATTTCAACTCCAACATGACTCTTCTTGGCTCCCTCTGACACAGAGACAGGAGAAATTGTGATGGGCAAGGAGAAAATGACGGAAACATTCAACAAATTTTTTTGTATGTCTTCACAGTAAACAACACAAACCACATGGCAGCATGGTAGCTCAGTGGTTAAAACTAGTTCGATTCAACCCTCAGGCCACTGTCTGTGTGGGGTTTGCACATTCTCCCCGTGTCTGCATGGGTTTCCTCCGGGTGCTCCGGTTTCCTTCCACAGTCCAAAAATGTGCAGGTTAGGTGGATTGGCCATGCTATATTGCCCACAATGTCCTGGGATGTATAGGTTAGGTGAGTTAGCCATGGGAAATATAGGGTTACAGGGATGGGGTGGGTCTGGTTGGGATGCTCTTTGGAGGTCAGTGTGGACTCAGTAGGCTGAGTGGTCTGCTTCCACACTGATTCTATGAAATGGAGGCTAGGCAAGAAACTAATAAGAACTTAAGATAATTAATATTAATCATGAAAAAGTATTAATCAGAGTCTTATTATTATTTCAAATAATGGAAATTGAGTTTAACAAATTTATTCGAATTTTTGAGAATATAACTAGTGGTGATATAAAGGGAGCAGGTGGCCTTGCAAAATGCACTCAATGCTAAGGTACCATATAGAAAGTTTTCATGGAGTTTGCTTGGGTGAGGGTCAAGGATTAATCGACAGGGAGCAGAAAGTTGGAATCTTCAAGTGGTCAGGTTGTAATTAGTGGAGTGCTGCTAGGAGTGAACAATGTCAGGGTCTTAGCTATTTATAATCTCCAATAATGAACTAGACAAAGTTACTGAGAGTATCGTCTTGGCCTTTGGGCTAAGATCAACTCGAGAGTGTGGCATATCCAAGTTTGCTGATATTATGAAGTTGGTGAGAATACAAGCTGAAAGAAAATTGGCAAGAGGCTGCAAAGTAAGGCAGTAGATGGAGTACAAGAAGACGACCTGTGAGGATATTCACATTGGAATAAAGAATAGAAGCTTCTAATTGTTGGCATTGAGAAGTTTGGATGTACTTGCACAAGAGACACAGGGGTTTAGTTTACAGGAACAGCAAGAAATTAGAAGGACAAATGGTATACTGGTCTTTATTGCCAGCGAATTGGAGTACAGTGAAGGAGTATAGTTACGGTTGTATAAAGCTATGGTGAGATCACATCTGGAGTATGGCATGCAGACTTGGTCTCCATCCTTAAGGAAGGATATGCATTGTGTATGGATATGGTACTCAATTAGTTTCTGGCATGGCAGGATTCTGTGATGACAGGATGAGTCAAATGTCTCTACACCGACCGAAGATTAGAAAAATAAAAGATAATCTAATTGAAACATGAAAGATTCTGACGGTGCTTGAGAGGATGTTTCCACCTGTGTGTTAGATCTAGGACATGGGGGTCACAAGCTCAAGTTAATGGTTAAAATCATTTGAGTCATAGAGATGGACAGCACAGAAACAAACTCTTCAGTCCAACATTCCACGCTGACCAGATATCCTAAACTAATCTAGTTCCATTTGTCAGCACCTGGCCCATATCCTTCCAAACCCTTCCTATTCATATACCTCAACTTTTACCTTTTAAATGCTGATATTGTACCAGACTCCACCACTTCCTCTGACATCATTCCATACATGCACCACCCTTTGCCTGAAAAAGTCGCCTCTTAGGTCCCTTTTATATCTTGCCCCTCTCACCCTAAACCTATGCCCTCTAGTTCTGGACTCCCCCATCCCAGGGAAAATACTTTGTCTATTTACCCTATCCATGCCCATCATGATCTTATAAACCTCTATATTGTCACCCCTCAGCCTCCAATGCTCCAGGGAAAACAGCCCCAGCCTATTCATTCTCTCCCTGTAGCTCAACTCCTCCAACCCTGGCAACATCCTTGTAAATCTTTCCTGAACCCTTCAAGTTTCACAACATCCTTCCGCTAGGAGGCAGACCAGAATTGCACGCAATATTCCAAAAGTGACCCAACTAATGTCCTGTACATGACCTCCCAATTCCTGTAGTTGAAAAATGTGGTGCTGGAAAAACACAGCAGGCCAGGTAGCATCCGAGGAGCAGGAGAATCGATGTTTCGGGCATAAGCCCTTCTTCAGTGGCAGATGGAGTTTAATTCAGATAAATGCGAGGTGCTGCATTTTGGGAAAGCAAATCTTAGCAGGACTTACACATATAGACACGGGGAGAATGTGCAAACTCCACACAGACAGTCCCCCAAGGCTGGAATTGAACATGGGCCATGGTGCTGTGAGGCAGCAGTGCTAACCACTGAGCTACTGTGCTGTCCCTTTTTCAAGAAACAAAAGGATGTTGTGAAACTTGAATGGGTTCAGAAAAGATTTACAAGGATATTGCCAGGGTTGTAGGATTTGAGCTGTCAGGAGCGGTTGAACAGGCTGGGGCTGTTTCCCTTGAGCATCAGAGGCTGAGGGTGATCTTATAGGGGTTAATAAAATCATGAGGGGCATGGATAGGGTAAATAGACAAGGTCTTTTCCCTGGGCTCACTGGTCTATAATTCCCTGGCTTTTCCTTACCACCTTTCTTAAATACTGGCACCACATTAGCCAACCTCCAGTCTTCCAGCACCTCACCTGTGAGTATCAAGGATACAAATATCTCAGCAAGGGGCCCAGCAATCACTGCCCTAGCTTCCCACAGCCAAAGCTATCTCATGTCCCCTTTTTGCTCTCCTGATTTCCCTCTTAAGTATACTCCTACTGCCTTTATATTCTAAGGATTCACTCAAACTCTGCTGTATGTACCTGACATAGGCCGCCTTCTTTTTCTTAAGCAAAACCTCAATTTCTCTCGCCATCCAACATTCCCGATACAACCAGCCTCGTTCTTTTATTTCTGTTCCATTCCTGTCATTGTGACTCAAGTTAAGTGTGCTTTTGTTTTGGACGGTAACGTAATTGATGTTAAAAGCCCAGGAGAGTTGAGAAAAAGGAAACGGGGGGGGGGGGGGGAAGAGTAAATTCAAATCTTCAACCGCTGCCTTGAGTACATTTGAACACGAAAATCCAGTTGAATGAGCAAAAGCAAGTACATTGGAATATCATGCTGCATTAATGCCTTTCAACATACAACAGTTCCCACAGCTAACCTACTGTTGCAAGAAAATGTTAGTACATTTCAGTGAATTTTTCCTTTTCTCCTTCTCTCCACATTTCAGTAAGATTTATACACCTCCTTCTACCTGGAGAGAGCTCCTTAGGTAATGAGAATGATGAAAATGTTCCTTGCTGCAGGATATAAAGGGTAATAACCACTTGAAATTTAATATAACGTACTCTATCAGTTCATATTGCCGAGACTAATGATATGAAGTTACTGGCTGCATTTGCAATGCAAGTACTCAACATCCCAAATTGAGATAGAGCATCTCGGAGCTGAAAATAAAACTGATGTGTATGAAGTCAGCATTTAACAATGACATATTTCTGACTGTCACCACTTAGGGATTACATGACCCAAACATGGAAGACTTAACTGAACAGTGGTACTGAGCAATAGATTCAAACATGTTTTTAAAAATTCTGCTACGAGGTTATGTTTCTAACTCAGGAGCAGCAATGAGAGGGGCTGGGGAGATATTTATCAGCTCCATTAAATACGGAAGAGAAAACAAGGATTACAGAGAATGTAAGCTCAATAAAATTTTATTCTGATACTTAAATTAAGAATGTAAGAAAACGGAAGAGGAACAGATCGTTCAGTCCCTCAGGCTTGCTCTGTCATTCACAACATCCATGGTTGATCCAATCATAGCTTCAACTCCGCTTTCCTTTTTGTCACCCATGATCCTCAGTTCCCTTAGAGACAGACTCTCTTGTAGCTTGACCTGGATAACAAACAAATGAACAAGCACAAGCCTCCTTCTTCAAGAGAACTCAGCAAAAACCATCTTCAATGGACTGGACACTATGGCCAGCCAGCTGAGAAGCATCTCTCCTGCCAAATACAACTGTCGAATGGCCACTGTTGAGGGCAGGACAAAGAAAGTGCTTTGAAGATGCTTTGAAGTCATCCTTTAAACGTGACACCATTAATATTAATGACTGAGAGGGGCTTGTTATCAATCATTCAAAATGGCGACAACTTGTCCATCAAGCTGCACCCTACTTGGAATCGCAGTGTCGAAATGCTGAAGCAGGACAGTGACGGGGAAGGTTCTGGATCCCTTTATTCCACGGGGCATACACGGTGTTCATGAAGGGAATGGGTGTAGATTGCAAGGGTTTGAGGAGGATGGGTGAAGGTCAAGGATTGCCAGACTGTGGTGCTGAGGATCCTGGGGGGTGGGGTTGAGTGAGGAGTGTGAAGGTCTGGGGGTTGGACTGGGGGGCAGTGGCAATGTGGATGCTCTGTAATGGATCAGGGGTATACCTGCATTGTATTTATATATCTATAAATGAACACTGGCTATATCCCACATATGTCTGTGATACAGACGATGGTTATAATCAGTACTGTATATCTATAAGCCACGCATGTGTAATGTTTATGGTGATATAATCAGCTCTATAATCCACACACACACACGTTTAAGGTCTGCACAGTTATTATATGTCACTAATACACGATGTTGATTATTGACATATAAAGACTGTATAGATTTTAAAGTGTTTCTTGTCTTAAATGAGAGGTCCTTTATTCGGAAACCGTGTCCCTAGTTTGAGATTTCCTGAGGAGGAGAAACATTCTCTCAGCATCTCCCTGACAAGAATATTATGTGTTCCAATAAGATCACTTCTCATTCTTCCAAACACCGAAGAATAAAGGGCCAACCTAGCGTCAGACATTGCACAGGAAGCAACCTTTTCAGTCTACCCAGTCTGAGGTAGCTGCTCATGGGACAATCCAGCCAGTTTCATCCCTCGCTCCACCCCAGTAGCCCTTGACTTTATTTAATTCAAGAGCCCACCCTCTTCCTCCGAAATGATTAACTGTGCTTCAACATACCATGAGTTCCAAATCACAAAATTATTACTGCACAGGAGGAGGCCATTAACCTAGCTCGCCTGCACTGACTCTCTGAACGAATAACTCCTCTCATGCTGTTCCCCGGCTATCTCCCCATAAGCGTGCACATTCTTCCCTTCTGATTGCTTCAATTGAAGCTGTCTCACTCTCCAGACTTTAATCACTTGCTGTGTGAAGCAGTTTATCCCCCTGTCCTTTTTGTTTCTTTTACCAATTACTTTAAACCTGTGCTCTCATTCATGACCTTTACATGCGGTCGAGCAGTTTGTCCTTATCGACTCAGTCCAAACCCCTCATGAATTTGAATTCATCAAATCAAATCTCCTCTCAGCCTTCTTTTCACTGAGGAAAACAGCCCTGACATCTCCAATATATCTTTATAACAGAACTTCCTCATCCCTGAAACCACACACATAAATCATTTGTGCATTCTTCTCCCAGTGCCTTCACTTGCTTCCTAATTGTGGCAGCCAAATATCAGACACAATACAACAGCATTTTTTGCAACATGAACCTCCTTGCTTTTGTACTCTATGCCCCTGTGAATAAAGCCCAAGATACTGCATGTATCCAGTGCTCTCAACCTGTCCTGTCACTTTCAATGCATAATGCACATATATATACTCAGATCCCTCTGCTCCTGCATCACCTTTGGTAATTGTGTCCTCTATTTTATATTGTTTCTCCATATTCTTGCTGTCACAATGAATCTATTCACATTACTTGGAATTGGACATCATTTGTTACTCCTCTGCCCATTCTACCGAGTTGTCTATGTTATTTTGAAAATTGACACCACTCCCCTTGACAGTTCACAATGCTCGTAACGTTCATACCATCTGAAGTCTTTGAAATTATGTCCTGTACGTCAAAGATCTACATCATTAATATATATCAAGAAAAGTAAGACTCCCATCACTATTCCTGAGGAAGTTCATTACAGACCATTCTCTGGCCTGGGAAACATCTCCATTCTTTGATGCCTGTTACAAACAATTGTGCACTCATGTTGCTACTCTCCTTTTAGTCTATAAACTATAAATTTGGCAGCTTGACCTTTTGGAAGTTTGAGAACGCCACATCAACATCATCAACCTTGTCTGCTACCTCTTCAAAAATATCCTATAAGTTAGTTAAACATCATCTTCCTTTATATCTATATTGGCTTTACTCAATTAATTTTTTTAGCCATGTGACTACTAATGTTGTCTTGACTCATTGTTTCTAAAAGTTTTTTCCACTACTGAAATTGAACTGTAATTTCCAGGCCTACTTTTGCATTTTCTTGACCATGGGTATGAAGTTAACAATTCTCCAGTCCCCTTGTCATCATCCTGAGGCTAGGCAAGACTGAAAAGTGATGGTCAGTACCTCTGCAAGATCTACTCCTAATCCCTCAGTATCTTTAGATACATCTCATCCTGTACTGGTGCCGAAGCAACTTTGAAGCACAAACACTTATCTAAATACCTCTTCCCCATCAATTTTAAACCTGGTAGTCTCTGGAATTACTTCTTCTTTCATGACTTGGGCAGCATCTTTATCCTCAATCAAAATAGCTGCAAAATATTTGTTTAATTCTTCAACCATGCCCCTTGCTGCCACGTGTAAATTTGTTTGGTCCTTCAACTGCTCTTATTATTCTTGCAGGGGATTTTGGTGTCTCTAGCTGGGCTAACATTGTCCAACCCTTGCTGCCTTTGAGGAGGTAGTAGGGAGTTGTTTACTTGAACCACTGAAGACCATTTGGTGTATATTAGTCCACAATGTTATTAGGGAAGGAGTTTCAGGATTTTGATCCAATGACACTCAACAATATATTTCCTGAACAACACACTTAGTGGCTTGGAGGGAAACTTGCAGGTGGTGGTATTTCCATATATTTGCCACTCCTACTCTTCTAAACAGCATCTGGAAGATGCTATCCAAAGAGGCTGAGCAAATTTCTGCAACACATCTTGCAAATGCTGCTACTGAGGCTCAGTGATGGAAAAAGCGGATGTTTGTAGATGTGGTGCCGATCAAGCAGGCTGCTTTATCTTGAGTGGTGTCAAGCTTCTTCAGTATTGGAGCTGTACTCATCCAAAAAAGTGAATAATACTCCATCGCATTTTTGACTGTAGATGGTAGACAGGTTTTGGGAGTTACAGGATTTCCAGCCTCTGATCTGTTCTTGGAACCACAATATTTATATGGCCAGTCTACATCAGTTTCTGGTCAATGGTCACCCCCAGCCCCAGGAAATTTGTAGTGAGGGATTCAGTGACAGTGATGCCATTCAAAGTCAAGACATGATGAATAGATTCTGTTTTGTTCTTGGTGGTCACTGTCTGTCACATGTGTAGTGCACCTGTTACTTGCCTCTTGTCAACCCAAGCTACATATGGACTCCTTTACTATCTGAGGAGTTGTGGATGGTGCTGAACATTATGCAATGCTCAGTGGACATCCCCACTTCTGAACTTATATGGAGGCAAGGCCAATGATGAAGCAGCTGAAGGTGGCTAGACAAAGGATAATACCTTGAGGAATTCCTGCAGAGATGCCCTGGAGCTGAGATGACTGACCTCCAACAATCGTCTTCCTTTGTGCTAACTATGACTCTAACCAATGGAAGGTTTTCAGCCCAATGCCAATTGCCTCAAGTTTTGCTCCAGTTCCTTAATGCCACACTTGGTCAAGTGTGGTTTTGAGGCCGGGTTGGTCACTCTCACCTTACCTGTAGAATTCAGCTCTTTTTTTCTGTGTTTGAACCAAGACTGTAATGATGTCAGGGAGCTGAGTGGCACTAGCATAACCCAAATGGATCATTACTGAGAGGTTCTTTCTAAGTGCTGCTGATAACTTGATAATGTCTTCCAACACTTCATTGATGGTCAGGAGTAGACTGATGGGCCAGTAATTGGCTGGGTTAGTTTTGGCCTGCTTTTTGTATACATGAAATATCTGGACAATTTCTCACATTGTTGGGTGGATGCCGGTGTTGCAACTGCACTGGAACAACTAGACTAGGGTCATGGTGAGCTCTGGGCATAAGTTTTCAGTACCATTGCCAGACCTGTTATTAATGACAAGGCCTTCCTATCAACAGATATGTGATTCATTCACAGGTAGCTGAACAGTTTGGGGCTGTGAACAAGATAGAAAGAAGCCAGAGGATCTCCAGCAGCTCCAGTGGGGGTTTGGACTCCCCCCACCCCAGGGAAGAGATTTTGTCTGTTTATCTTATCCATGCCCCTCATGATTTTATAAACCTCTATAAGGTCACCCCTCAGTCTCCAATGGTCCAGGGAAAACAGCCCCAGCCTATTCAACCACTCCCTTTAGCTCAAATCCTCCAGCCTTGGCAATATCCTTGTAAATCTTTTCTGAACCCTTTCAAGTTTCACAACATACTTCCCATTGCAGGGAGACCAGAATTGCACACAGTATTCCAATAGTGGTCCTAACCAATGTCCTCTACAGCTGGAACATGACCTCCCAACTCTTAAACTCAGTGAACTGACTAATAAACGATAGTGTTCCTCACTATCCTATCTACCTGTGACTCCATTTCAAGGAATGATGAACGTGGACTCCATGTTCAGAAACATTTCCCAGGACCTTACCATTAAATGTATAACTCCTGCCCTCGTTTGCGTCTCCAAAATGCAGCACCTCAAATTTATCTAAATTAAATTCCATCTGCCATTCTTTGCCCGTTGGCCCATCTGATCAAGATCCCGTTGTACTCTGAGGTGACCTTCTTCACTGTCCACAACACCTTTCAATTTTGGTGTTATCTACAAACTTCCTAACCATACCTCGTATATTCACATCCAAATCATTTATGTAAATTATGAAAAGCACAGTAGCAAATAACACACCATCAGAATATTTCCATTTTGATAAAATATTTCATATGAAGATTTGGAATATCTTAAACCTCTGTCATTGCTATTCTACCTTTTAACTAATTTTTGCAGTTCTACTTTAGCTAATGCACTCTTCACACCTTTGCAGTCACCTATGTTACCCATCTCTTTTCAGACTCAAGTTTCCCACACTTAGTGAGAAGTTCAAACATGTTACACTTATTCTTACCTAGAGGCTTCTTTACTATGTAACCATAAATTCATTCTGAATCGTTACACATCATCAGGTATGGAATAGATTGGTCACAATTCTAAGAAAGAGGTCAAATACACTCTGTGAACTAATCTTCAGTTACCTTTCCCTATCTTAGTTGATTAATTTTTATGAAGAATAAAATTGCCCACATTTACTCTTGTATCTTTCTTACAAGTCCCAATCATTTCTAAACTTATACTTTTATAACCTAACACAGTTAATGGGCTTGTAGTGTACTCTCACCAGTGATTTATTTCTCTGGCTTTTAAAAAGTTTCCATCCAAACTTATTCCAAATCTTGACCTTCTGAACCAAGATAATTTCTCATTACAATTGTCTGGTCATCTTTTATTAATAGAACTACCTCACCTCCTTTTCATTACTTCCTGTTCTTCTGAATCGCGAAATACCCTTGAATGTATACATCCCAGCATTGATTACTTGACAACCAAGTTTTTAAATAATTATACCATAGCTATTTATTTCTATTTGCACTGTCAATTCCATCACCTTGTTATGAATTCTGTTTTCAGATTTTTAAAAAAATCTTTAAATTGCCTTTTTAGTATTTTCTCTACTCTAATTTTGTGTTTGCGCACTCTTTGGTTTGTACATTTTCCCTGTCACACTCAGGTTACCATTACCCGTATCACTACCTTGCCTTATCCTTTCTTACTAACTTTGTAAATCTTCCCTCACACGAAATCTGCCCCTTACCGTGTAGGTTAAAGTTGTCTCTACAGTCCTAGTTGTGTGTTTTGCCAGGACCCGTTGAATTCAAGTGAAGCCCCTCCCTCTCCAGTACTGGCACCAGTCTTTAGTTGAAATCCACATCTCCCATACCAATCTTTAAACATGCATCAATTTATCTTGTATAAATTTGCTTAAGGCTCAAGTAAAAATTTGCAGACAATTAGCAGTTTTTTTTAAACATTTTGCCACTTGCAGTTTATAATCTTTCAGAACATCTTTCTTAGGCCTTTCCGTGTCTTTGGCTCACATGTGGAATCATTAGACTTTTAGCCTCCAAGTTACTTTTCCAACTTCAAGCAAGCAACACAGCTTTTAGGGCTTATGCCCTTGGCTACTGAGGTCAGTATCTATACTTCTAAAAATACTTTCCCTTACTAATACTATGTTTCTTTTAACTCTCTCCTCCAATTCGAATAGTCCCCATTGTATGATTTTATGTTTGATTTACTTATCCGCTGTTCAAGCCCCTTCTGATGCATGCAGGCCCAGACAGACAGCAAGAACCTAGACCTTTGAGTCCATAACTTGGAGACCAGTTTGTCAACTCTCGATCCAGTTTCTTGAGCTGCAGATATGATTTCTGTGTATCACAGTAATGTCCAGTATTTCCCACATTCTACAGCTGCAACACATCACCTCCTCTGCCATTTCGGTTATATTTTATTTAATCAATTAAGGTTTCAAGTTTAGAAACTATTATTTTCAGTTATATTAGGTCAGATCACCTCTTCTTCAAAAATGAGTGAAAGCAGAATGTTTGAATATTTTTAAGGTAAAGATAGTTGAATAAGCAGGGGGTGAAACATTATTATGGGCAGTCAGGAGAGTGGAATATTCACATCAGCCAGGATCAAATTGAATAGAGGAGCAGGTTTGAACAGCCAAGTCATCTATCCTTGCTGTATGTTTCTTACTTAGTTAAGTGATAAATTTATAGTAATTATATCTCCAACGTGAGTTCATATTACTGTTCCAGTTTAAAGAAAAAAAGTCAAAAGCAATTCACATACTCTACCAGTAAACACTTCAAGGCCATCACTCTTAGATCATGCTGCTTTTTATTCCTTCTCTCAGAGTACTTGTTGCATTATAAAAGGCCAGTGTATATATAAATGGAAATTTCAATGTAACTGATTAATTTTCAATTGCACACCATTTAAGTTATGCCTATTGCGATATCAAAGTGTATAAGGCAAGAAAAACAGTTAAATTTGCTAGCTTGGTCTTTGTGGGAATACAAGGGTTAAGTGAATGGAAAATAATAATGGTTATTTCAACCAAACAAGCACTTAACAGGAATGTTCTGTCTTCTGCATTCTTAATAGGATAAAAACAGTAAAATGTCCAAAAGCTTAAAATTATGAGAAATCAGGTATGAGGGTCTGTTCTTATTGTAAACATTGCAATGGTACACATACCTATTAAGGGCATCGTATAACTTTCTTTTGGTTCAAGGGTCATCATGAGGAATGTTGAAACAGTATGAAAGAAGACATCTGGTTGATGTTTTGTAAGGGATGGAATTCTCTGCCTCCTTGGGAGCTTTGTTCCAGTCAAGAAAGGTATTTTGAGGCAGTTCATAAGGACTCTGTCTACAAGGGATGATAATCACTCATAGACCTGATCATGTGGGCAGCAACCAATCCAATTGCTGCAGATTTTGAAAACGTGTACAGAGAAGTTTAAGAAAGGCATGCCTTCCCTTGTTCCTTGCCAAACAGCCATATATCTTTTTCCCTGCAGTTCTGACCAGGTGTGACAGAGATTAGGGAGAACCATCTCAGGGAGGTGAGAGAAAAGCTCTTGTGTATGTTGAGGGAATATGTAACCCTTTAGTCACTTGGTTGAATTATAGTGGACAATTAGAAGCAAAGTTTCAGTTTTCTGTGGCCCGAGTGCCTGGGTGAAAACAGACGAGTTTTTCTGTGAGTTAATGAGTTTGAAGGACAAGACTGGGACAGCTGGAAGATTTCACTGTTCACCACACTACTGGAAGGATGTGCTTGCAATGAAAAGGGTGCAGAGGAGATTCACCAGGATGTTGTCTGAAATGGAGCAGTTTATGAAGCGATGTTGAATAAGTTCAGGTCGTAATCTTTGGAGCCGAGAAGCCTGGGTGGCGACCTGATTGAAGTATATAAGATTACAAGGGACATTTGCAGGATGGATAGAAAGCAGCTGTTCCTCTTTGTTAAAGAAAATTGGAGGTGTAGTGGAGAGCGAAGAGGGTTACCTCAGATTACAACAGGATCTGGACCAGATGGGCCAATGGGCTGAGAAGTGGCAGGTGGAGTTTAATTCAGATAAATGCGAGGTGCTGCATTTTGGGAAAGCAAATCTTAGCAGGACTTATACACTTAATGGTAAGGTCCTAGGGAGTGTTGTTGAACAAAGAGACCTTGGAGCGCAGGTTCATAGCTCCTTGAAAGTGGAATCGCAGGTAGATAGGATAGTGAAGCCACCGTTAGGTATGCTTTCCTTTATTGGTCAGAGTATTGAGTACAGGAGTTGGGAGGTCATGTTGCAGCTGTACAGGACATTGGTTAGGCCACTGTTGGGATATTGCGTGCAATTCTGGTCACCTTACTATTGGAAAGATGTTGTGAAACTTGAAAGGGTTCAGAAAAGATTTACAAGGATGTTGCCAGGGTTGGAGGATCTGAGCTACAGGGAGAGGCTGAACAGGCTGGGGCTGTTTTCCCTGGAGCGTCAGTGGCTGAGGGGTGACCTTGTAGAGGTTTACAAAATTATGAGAGGCATGGATAGGATAAACAGACAAAGTCTTTTCCCTGGGGTCAGGGAGACCAGAACTAGAGGGCATAGGTTTAGGGTGAGAGGGGAAAGATACAAAAGAGACCTAAGGGGCAACCTTTTCACGCAGAGGGTAGTACATGTATGGAATGAGCTGCCAGAGGATGTGGTGGAGGCTGGTACAATTGCAACATTTAAGAGGCATTTGGATAGGTATATGAATAGGAAGGGTTTGGAAGGATATGGGCTAGGTGCTGGCAGGTGGGACTGGATTGGGCTGGGATGTCTGGTCGGTGTGGATGGGTTGGACCAAAGGGTCTGTTTCCATACTGTACATCTCTATGACTCTAAGTGGGTATAATTTTAAGGTGAAAAGTAGGCGCTTTAGAGATTTGGGGAAAATCTTATTTCAGCCAGAGGGTGGCAGGAATCTGAAATGCACTGCTTGGGAGCATAGTTGAAATGGGAAACCCTACAAACTTTAACAAGTACTTGGAATGTCATTACAGTCGAGGCAGTGCACCATGTGCTGGGTGTGGGACCAGTCTAAGTTTACAATAGCTTTTTTGCCAGTGCAAACTCAACAGGCCTCTTTGATACTGCATGAATCAGCTTTGCAACATGTGTAAACCTCTCACTTCATAGTTTAAATCAAGCTAGACAAATCATTCTATGGTTTGCAAGGTTTCAACCTCTGTGGAGTATTTATAAAATGAGGACAAAACAGAATTGAGAGACTTCTGCTTGTTTGCTTTCTCACTGATGGGTTACATGATATTATTTGCTTATCCTATTTGCTACTTATGCTATTCCCTATTCATCAGCGTAATGTTGAAGCATACTTCAATAACGTTAATCATTTTGTAATCTTGTATCTTTGCCCGTATCATATAGTTCAGATTCTCACAGCAGTTCAAGTATTACTCCATAATAGTAACTCCACCCTCAGTGCATTCAATTCCCTCTTACAATGTTCAGCAAATCTACGAGTGTTGAATTTGTAATCTTTTGAATTAATTGTCAAGCAACTTATTCCATGTTAGCAAAAACATATTTTATTAATACAGTAGTAGCAGATCAGCCCAAGATGACCAGGATATCAATCCCAATTAGTCACCCAATTAACCGCAGCTTTCATTATTCAGCAGTTTGGTTATGACTGATTAACACTGTAAAAGAAACAAGGTCTGGTAGAACTTGAATGGTAAACACAATATTTGACTAAACTTCAGAAAGAGGTCAATCTTTAGTATATTTAGAATTCCCTCACCACCAAATTCCTGAAGCAGGTCCTCTGTTGAGCTGGTTTTTGTGCTACTTGACTGCACCAGAGAGACTACATGATTCAGTACATTCAGCCTGCTTTTCACACGTCTCCATTCCTTCTCAACATTTCCTCACTTATGAAAGATTTGACAATGCTTTACAGAAATAAGCAGCATTAGGATTATTTGTGACACATGCTTAAGTGTAAGAATAGTTCCTGCTTACCCTACAATTAATAATATGCTATATTCCCGACTATGTGTCATCTTTGTGTTTGTGGAACATCTAATCATATCAAATTGCATTGAAGTGTTGCAAAATGTTTTCCTTTTGAATTTCAATTGTTTAAATAGGCAAATGTAGCAGCAAAGTCTCAAATAATGAAATATGAGACCAAGTAATTGATTTTATTTTGCTGGTGTTGGTTAAGAGAGGAAAAAAGTGTTGACAAATGGGGAAATTCTTATCTGTGTAATATATTTTTAACATCAAGACCATCTTAATGCACATTCCAGACAATTATGAACTTCTGAAGCATAATCACTGTCACAATGTAGGAAACTTGTCAGGTAATTTGTACACAGCAAGTTCCCACTAGCAACATGATAAAAATTAGATAACCTATTTCTTGATCAATATTTCTGATGCTGATCAATAAACATTCTGTTAAAAGATCTCATTAATGTCCACTGAGAAGACATGATATCTTGCTTAAAAATCTAATACAGAAGATTGTATCTGACATGGTAGCACTTCTTCATCTTGCACTAAATTGTCAATCTATATTTCACTGAATGGGGCAAAAACCCAATTGCCAATTGAGCCATTATGACTTTAACAAAACAGCACTTCCTCGGTGCAGCAGTCGAGTATGAAGATTACATTATGAGCAAAAAGCCTTATCCTCAGCTCTTAGATCTACTGGAGGTACTACAATCACCTCTAAGGAACTGACTTTACCAACTGGCTCATTGGAAGATCTGATGCAAATGTATTTTAGCAATGTTAAATAAAAACTGAGAAAGATGGAACTGAAGTAACTGGATTGTATTGCCAAGGAGAAAGTCTCCATGGATCCACTGGCAGTTGAATGAAAGCTCAAACTTTTTTTTTTAAAAGAAACAGAAAGCCAACATCACTTGGTGTTTTGAGATGAAGCATAATTAATTCCTTTTGCTCAGTGTTGAATAGCACTTATGGAAGAATGACACTGTTATTACCAAAAAAAAACCCACTTGTTTCAGTGCCAAGGTGACAGCAAAGAAATGAGAACCATTAAAATTTGTTTCAAATCTGTATGCATGATTTCATATATATTTAAATCAAACAGGCACTAAATGATGCAAGAACATTAGAATGTCCATAAAATACCAAACTTCATTACAGAAACAGTTCCGTTTTGCAAGTGCTGTAAATAAGTATTTATGCACACAGCTCAAACATATTGCAGTGTACAGTATCATTTTGTATCCTTTCTGTTGAGTTTCTCACTATTACTGGATCACCTTGGATTAATCTCAGCTTCTTTTCTCTACAGCAAACTACATGTTTAAACACCTCTTTTACAATCAGGGACTCCGGTTCAATTCCAGCCTTGGGCAGCTATCTACATTGAGTTTGCACATTCTCCCAGTGTCTGCGTGGGTTTCCTCTGGGTGCTCCAGTTTCCTCTCACAGTACAAAGATGTGCAGGCTAGGTGCATTAGTCAGGGGAAACGTAGAGTAATAGGGTAAGGGAATGGGTCTGGTGGGTTACTCTTCAGAGGGTGATTGGGCAAAATGGTCTGTTTCCATACTGTGGGGATTCTGTGATGATCTCCTCCAGCCTCACCTCTACCAATAGGAGCTCCATCACTAATCTCTAAAATCCCTTGAACTTGTAGTTGTCAACCAAAACTATTTTTCATCTTTCCTGGAACTCCATTTTTGAATCTCTCCAATCAGGTTTCCACCCTGTTGTAGTACTAAAGTAGCTCTTATCAAAGTCTAAAGATGATATGTGATATGGTTGCAGCTAAGGTATCCTTTATCTTTCTCGACCTATCCGCAGTTTTTGTCACAGTTCATACACTGTCCCCCTCCAATGCCTTTTCATTGTCATCCAGATCAGTGGAGCAACATTCAGCTGGTACCATTCTTATCTAAGCACAACCAGAAAATCTCAGCCCATTGTATATTATTTCCTTTGTTGCCCCTAGGTCTTGGCCTCGTTTCCCATTACTCATCTACATACTACCCTTTGGCAACATCAAAAAGTAGTTTTACCCGCATTCTGACAATACCCAGCTCTATCTCATCATTGGCTTTCTCGACTGTTCCACAGTTACATAAATGATCAGATTGCTTACCTAACTGCTAGTACTGGATTAGCAGAAATTTCCTCCTACAATTCAAAAATTGAAGCCATTGTTTTCAAGTTCTGTTGCAAGCGGTGTTCCCCATTACCAACTGCTTCTCTCTCCCCAAAAACAGCTCGAGTTGAAGCCCGGCTCTTTGCAGCCTTGGTATCATATTTGAATCTCAGATGAGCTTCTCACCACACAACAGTTCCATCACTAAAAATGTCTATTTCCATCTGTAACATAAAACAATCCTGCTCCTACCTCAACTCATCAGCTGCTGAAACCCTCATTCATGTATGGATTACTGCTAAACATGATTTTCTAATGCATAACCAGCTGGTTTCCCGTATTTTAAAATATACTTGAGCTCATCCACAACTCTGCTGTGTGCCTTGACTCACATCATATCCTGTGTTCTCTTACCTGTGTGCTTGACCTATATTGGCTCCCAGTTAAGCAACACCTTGATTTTAAAATTGTGTGTCTTGTTTTCAAATCCTTGTTGCCTCATCCCTCCCAATCTTGATTATCCCATCCAAGATATCCATCAATCCTGATCCCTTGAGCATCTTGGTTTTAATTATCCATCATTAGTGGTGAAGCCTTGAGCTGGCTAGGCCCCACAGATTCCGTTCTAAGGTAAAAACAATGACTGCAGATGCTGGAAACCAGATTCTGGATTAGTGGTGCTGGAAGACCACAGCAGTTCAGGCAGCATTCAAGGAGCAGCGAAATCAACGTTTCGGGCAAAAGCCCTTCATCAGGAATAAAGATTCCTTTCTAAACCTACTCACGTCTCTTGATTCCTTTTAAGATGTTCCTTAAAACATAAAGCTTTGATCAAGCTTTTGGTCATCTGCCCAAATATGATTGTGTGTCTTGGTGTTGAATTTTGCTTCATAATGCTTCTGTGAAGTGCTTTTGGATGTCAATAGAGTAAAGACTGCATAGAAGCTGATACTGTCAGAGTTGACTACAATATTGACATTTCTTCCTCCATTTATATTGTGAGGAATATTAACGTTCAGGCAAATAAGCACCAAGTATTGCATATACTGAACAATGGATACTTTCCAAAAGGTGCATCTTAATCCTAAACTCAGACAAGAATCTTGTACCACACCACTACAATTTTTTCCATTACTCACACCAGCTGTCCTAATATCGCTCTGAAGAAATTGCTAATTTAACATCACTTTCTATTGAATAAAGAACTGAACTATTCAGAACCAAGTTAGCTGCCCAGGCTAATTTCCCATTTGAGGCTTTCACTACATTTAGGCTAGATTGTAACTCAAGCTCCAGTACTGAAAGTGCACAGAAACAACCCACTGCTATTCATTCACGAAGGACTTTTGCGACATTGGTGTCATCATGTTTGCATTTATTAGCTTTGTCCTGGAGCTCAAAATTGAAAATATCCTCAGCTAACTTCAGTAACGCAGTCCGTGACAAATTGGTTATTTCAATTTCACTTTTAGTAATTGCAGGCTAATGGATGTTCAATGGTATGGTGAAACAGGCAAACCTTTGTAACTGAACATTTTGCCAACTTGGAGGTGGGGGGCGGGGTTTGGAAGGTTCATTGCTCAACCTATATTGACTCTTGCCTCAAAGACAATACAATGAAACTGGAGCAAGGGGGTTACCATCTTTCTTCTTTCCTCTTACCCTAGTAAAAATCCCAGTAAAATAAAATCTGAGGTTCCTGAATCAAATTAATACTCTAAGCACTTTCTGTGGCTTCTCAGCTGAATGATCAGGGTTGATGCAGAAAGGCCACATGACACAAAAGGAATTGTTCATGTCCATGCTTATTTCTGTTGTCTGTTAAGGAAAGGGCCAGTTGACAATGCCAACTGTGTAGAAATGTTGTGCTTCAAATAATTCTCATTAAGAAATTAAACGCAAAACACAAAAATTTTATTCCTGACCACTGCTAAAGTCGAACTCTCTTCGCCAACAGATCACTGCATTCCACGTACATAACCAACACGTTGAACATTTTCCTTAAGAATCAAACTGTCGACTCCTCGCATGAATAAAAGGCTACCATTCAAAGGTGGCAATTTAAAATTAGACGAAAGAAAATCCTCAAGAACTATAAAGTGTTAGATTTCAAAAAGTCTTCATCTGTTTAATATTATCGCATGGGCTTGAATACTTGGAACATATATAAATTTGCTCATTTTTACCAAGTTAATAGGAGGGGAAGCTTTGTAACTATCTGTCCAATCAGAGACGCCAAATGTACCAAAAACCCTTGCTTGGCATAATGAATACTTAAACAGAAGAAGTACAAACCTTCCAAGACAAATTGGATATCTGAATCCAAAGTCAGAATCACTCCAAATAATTTGTATTTTATATACCATTATCATACACATTCTACAAATTTCTGTATTAGCATTTCTTCAATAAATTGACTTATTTACATAATTGTTAACAAAAACTCGCACTGTTTTACAGGCCAGTGTCTGGTGGAGTTCCAGTTAAATGCTTTCATCAGTGACATTGAGGCACTGGTATGAGGCAAGTGCAAATCATATCATGTCTTCTGCTTCTTCTCAGCTGGTGAGTAGTCCGGATCCAGCTCTTTTCGCAACCTTTTTAAGCCTCCAGAAGGCTGGCCAGCCTCAGATGGTGACAGGGTCCCTTGGCGACAATCAAATATTTTCTGCAATGCTATCATTTTTTTAGCGCACTCGTAATGCTCACTTATCCCAGATTGGGAACAGTCTTCCTTGTGGTGTAATGAAGCCACCTGTACACAGCCACCGGCTTCGGATTTGGAGGGCACTGCGGAATCCATTTGCTCTGAGCACGTTTGTTCACAGTGGCCTGCACACTGCCTTTCAAAAAGGCCGTTATTGCAGGAAGTCTCTGAACACCTGTCTTCCACATCACAAGTCCTGGTTTTGGATTTATCATTGTGGTCAGAATTACTTCTTGCTCCAACTAAATAGATTTCTGGAGATAATGTGGACTTAAATTCCTGACCAGATTCTTCTCTGCTTATCTGCTGCGTAGTTTGTGCCTTCACACATTCCAACACCTGTGTGTGACCACATAGCTCTTGTGCCTGGCTGCCAAATGCTTGACACTGGTTAGTTAGGTTACTGTTACTTCCGACACAGACCGATTTGCCATTAACCTTTTTTGCCTCATAACAATGCTCAGCACAACTACTGGGGGCATCTTCAACAACATAAACCTGTTCTCCAGGTGTAACTTCCTTTACAGGTGTTACAGTACTGCATTCATGACCAAGTGAAAGTGAATGCTTGCTCTTTGCCTGTACTTTTCTATTCTCTGCTGAGCTGGTGCTTTCACCATTGTGTTCGTCAAAACAACTTTCCTCTCTAAGTCTGTGAGGTACTACTGGACCTTTCCTTGCAGAATCATTTTCTTGTGTTGAAGTATTTATTGAACTGCCTCTCTCACTTGTGTCTGGCATATCTGCCAGTGACAAAAACGCCGTGGTGTCTCCCTGTGCTTTCAACTGTGATTTGAAAGTGCTCTGGATTTTGCTGTAGGCTTTATAAACCTTTCTGACCTCAGATTCGCTGTCTGAGTAAGGAGATACTCTTCCCCTGTTGTCAAACTCAGTGCTGCTTCTTTCTGGGGAGGACGAAGCTGACGAATTATCACCATCATGTACTTGGGAATAGTTACGACGAGTTTCAGCACTACATTGCTTTAACTTTTTGAGCAGTGAAGTACTCCTTTTCTCCCGACGGAGCTTCTGTTTGGCTCTCGCGGCATTCCTCTGCCGCATAGATGCACGGCGCCTACCATTACTGCTGGAACTACTGGAATCATTTGCCTCTGGGCTCGGTGACCGAGGCCTCTTCACAGGATCGGCATCAGAGTCTGTATTTACCTGTTGGTAGTTGTTCTCTGAGGAATCAGAGTCATTTGAGAGAGTTCGAAGCCGCTCATCTTGGTAGCGCCGGAGGGCGGACAATCTCTGCCGACGTGACCGCAGGTCTTCCCTGACTGCGGATGTATTCAGCAGCTTCTGTCGGTCCAGGGTGTAGGTTGCCTCATCCGAGTCATCCCCCTGCTGGGGTGACAGTGGCAACGAAGCAGACGATTCTGTATCGCTGTATCCTGAACGCTCACTCGCCCCTGCACGCAGCTGAAGAATTGTACTCTCGTTCAGGTCACTGTCCGAGTCAGAACTCCAACCCTCAATCTCACGCCGTACAAGAGAGTCAAAGAAAGCCATCATCCTTGGATCTTCCTGAACAGACTGGTTAGCGTAGTCATGAGACAGACCACTCCCACTGTTTAAGACAAGGCTGATGTACTCTTCATGGGTATAAAGATTGCGGGTGTCATCTTCCACTGCTCCTTCTAAGTCTCCAGCACAATCTGGTTGGAGGTATGGACTCCACACCTGTATTTAGAAAGCACAGAACATTGTGTTTACAGTAACAGCAACTCTTCCAGAACAATTTTTTTTAAAGGAATCAGGATTTACATAAAACAACATAAATAGACAAATATTTTCAGAGTTTATAATATTATGCACTATTAAAATTTACAGCTCTCACATATCCTTATGGAAATTCACTGAAGGTAGATAAATTTTAGCCTCAATTGTAAGAGAGAGCTTTGCACTTAAATCGCAATAGTCCAGGCCACAATAGTAACAATGCATAAGCATTTACTCTGTGATCAAATAGCTGATTTAAATCAAACTGAGAATCTTTTTATAGTGATCAGTTTTATCGCAATCTTGCGAGAGAATTTCACCAATACCTATCCCATCACTTAACTATTTAATCTAGGACCTTCAAATGAAAAGAAGCTGCTTTGAGAAACAATATAAATTAGGGAACAAATGTTGGAGCTGAGGGATAGGTGAGAAGGTTTGGTTGATCCAAAACATGGATTAATAGCTATTTATTTTTTAAAGGGTAGTTATAACAATGGAGAATGCCATCAGCAAGCAGAGACAGATGAAGATTTCCATCAACATGACCATGCTGTTGAGAAAGGCACTGAGTATATCAGTATAAAAGGTAAAACATAACATAGATAATTGTACCAAGATGAGAAATTCATACAGTCAAGAGAAATTTGAGAGTGGATTTAGAAGATATTGCAGTGGCAACATGGGGAGTTATCATTGCTTGACAGGCCATCTTCCAAAAGCCACTGGACACTCACCGGCAGTCACTCAGGGCCAGACAACAGGAGGATGTTGTGATTGGAATGAGAGACCCAGAAGTCATAAATATTTATCCTTTTTCTTTTCAGATGCGGAAAGTAATAAGCATATAAAATGAAATGATTTTCCACTGTGATCTGAAGGTATTCTGGATTTTGCTGTAGGTTTTATAAACTTTTCTGACCTCAGCCTTGCTGTCTGAGTGAGGAGATGCTTGCCCCGTTATCAAACTCAGCGCTGCTTCTTTCCAGGAAGGATAAAGCTGACAAATAATCACCTTTGATATATCTTCTGCAATCTCAGGGCACCTTATGGCCAACCAAGTATTTTTAAAATGTAGTTAATGCTGTAATGTGAGAAATAGTCTGATCAATTTGTGCACTGCCAACTCTTACAAGTAACCATTTGATAATGACCAAATCTTTTATGATGTTGATGGAGGGCAAAAACTGGCCAGGAAATAGGGGGTAACACTCTTGCTCTTCTCTTAAAACACCCCAAGATAATTTTACATGAATCCGAAAGAGAAATTGGCTAGCATCCAAAAGCAACACCACTGACAGAACAGCACTTCCACAGTACTTCGCTTTCAGGTTTCTTATGATCTACGAACTCCTGATTTCAAAGTGAGTGTACTCCTGGCTGAGCCATGGCTAACAGCAGTTAACCAATGCAACCAAAAGCAACAGGCTGGTGAGAGCTGCACCTGTAGAGAAGGCAGACGATCATTTCAAAAACATACATATATCCAGCTCTGTTGTGAAGCCTCCACCACTCTCCCAGGCAACTCATTCCAAATCCGAACTATGCTCTGAGTAACAAAGCTTCACCTCTCCTCACTCCTAGCTCTCGTGCTGACAGTCTTGAAATCATGACCCTTAGTTACTGACATACCAACTAGTGGAAACTGAATACCCTTCTTCACCTTGTCAAAGTTCTTCACAATTTTGAACACCACAATAAGCTCACCTCTCAATCTTTTCTGCTCTAAAGAGAATAAACCCAATCACTCTAATCTTTCCTTGTATCTAAAATCCTCATTCCAGATATCATTCTAATAAATCTCCTTTGAACTGTCTCCAGGGCTTTAACATCCTTTCTTAAATAAAGGTGCCCAGAACTAAACATGATGTGAGAAATGTGATCTACCCAATGATTTATAGAGATCTAGAATCACTTCCTTGCTGTGGAATCTAAAATTGTAAATTAGTTTTCCTGTGAGTTCATCACAAATTTGTGGGAGAAAGAAAGTCAAAGCAATTTTATTTTCACTAAAGTGTCAAACATCTTTACTCCAGAGATTGGAGTATTTTGGTACATGTCATTTCAGGTCCTCAATATCTGTGCTGCAATATTGCAGAAGCGATCGCAGGCTGGATATAATTGACATAATTCCACAGTGAAGCACTGGTCCAAAAGGTGCACGTTCCAAATTCAAGAACATTTTGACTACAGAGTCTTTTAATCCACATACAAACAAAAATCACATCTTTAATTTGTGAAGCATTCATCAGTCACCAGCCCATATTTCTTCTATTCCACCTACAGACAAAATCTGGCTTTGCAAGGAACTCTTGGGGACCCAATGTGATGAGAAAGAAATTGCATTTATGGTCCTTCATGTTCTCTCACCACAGCCAGTCAATCTTTTAAGGTTCATAAGTGATCAGTGATGAAAGACCTTGGAAAGGAAGTCAAGTTTAAGTGGATTCCACAAGTCACAGAGCATTCCTGCAGTAGAATGTTTGTACAATGCCACTATGACACTCAGTAAATGTTCTGGTGCCTGAGCTATATGGCACACTAATTACTATCCTTTAATTAATACTTTTGTCCTGGAGAAACAAGCTAGCATGACTCAAAACTGTTTAGTTCCTTAGGTTTGTTCTAGACCCACAATAAAATGAATCGCCTTGACAAGTGTCAATCTTTGATCTTAGCTTAGGAGGTGGATGGCCGAGTGGTATTATCACTAGACTATTACTCAATGATTTAGGGACCCGGGTTCAAATCCTACTATGGCAAATGATAGAGTCTGAAATCAGTAAGTTCTCAAATGCAGAGTCTAATGATGACCATGAATCCATTGTCGATTGTTAGAAAAAAACCCATCTGGTTCACTAATGTCCTTTAGGGAAGGAAACTACCATCCTCAACAGCTCTTGCCTACGTGTGACTCCAGATCCACAACAATGTGGCTGATTCTTCACTGTCCTCTGGGTAATTAAGGATGGGCAATAAATGCTGCCTTAGCAGTGACACCCTCATCCTGCGAATGAATTTTTCAAAAAATGCCATACTTGGTCAAATGCAGTCTTGCTGTCAAGGTTTGTCACACTCACCTCACCTCTGGAATTCAGCTCTTCTGGCCATGTTTGAACAAAGGTTCTAATGAGGTCAGGAGCTGAGTAGCCCTGGCAGAACTCAAGCAGGGTGCCAGTGAGCAGGTTGTTGCCAGTGAGCAGGTTGTTGCTGACAGCACTATTGATGACACCTTCCATTACTTATATTTGATAGCAGACTGATGGGGAGGTAATTGGCTAGGGTAGATGTGTCTTGCTTTTTGTGCATAGGACAAACCAGGACAATTTTCCACATTTTTGGGTAGATACCAGAGATGCAACTATACTGAAACAGCTTAGCTGAGAAAGTGGCAAGTTCTGGAGCAGAGGTCTTTAAGTACTATTGTCAGAATATTATCAGGGCCCATGGCCATTGCAGTATCCAGTGCCTCCAACCATTTCTTGATGTTAGAGGAGTGAATCAAACTGCTGAAGACTGGTATCTGTCATGTTGGGGACTACTTAAGGAGGTTAAGATCGATCATCACTTGGCACCTCTGGCTGAAGATTACCGCGAATGCCTCAGCCTGGTCTTTTGCACTGATTTGCTGAGTTCTTCCATAGAGGATGGGGATGTGTCGAGTCTCCTCCTCCTCCTTCAGTGAGTTGTTTAATTGTCCACCATTATTCATGACTGCATGTGGCAGGTCTGCAGAGCTTAGGTCAGATTGATTGGCAGTGGAATCGCTTAGCCCTGTTGAGCACTTGCTGTTTATACTGTTTGGCATGCAAGTAACTCTGTTTGGTACCTTCACCAGGCTGACACCTCATTTTCAGATTTTGCCTGGTGCTGCTCCTGATATGCCCTCCTGTACTTTCCATTGAACTAGGGTTGATCCCCTGGCTTGATGGTAATGGTTGAGTGGGGGATATGCAGGCCATGAGGTTGCAGGTTGTACTGGAGTACAATTCTGCTGCTGATGGCCCACAATATCTCATGGATACCCAGTCTTGAGCAGCTAGATCTATTTGAAGTCTACCTCATTTAGCACGGTGATAGTGCCACACACCACAATGTAAGGTATTATCAATGTGACGGTGGGACTTCACAAGGCCACTCTTACCAATACTGTCATGGACAGATACAGCTATGGCAAGCAGATTGGTAAGGAGGCGGCCAAGTATGTTTTTCCTCTTGTTCACTCCCTTACCAACTACTGCAGACCCAGTTTAACAGCTATGTCCTTTAGGATATAATCAGCTCAATTAGCAGTCCTTCTGCTGAACCACTCTTGCTTATGGTCACTCAAACCCCCCATCTACCATAAATTCCATGCTCTCTCCTTCTTTAGTGCTTCCTCCATCCTTAGTGCAACATAGAGGAGCACAGAGTCGTCAGCTGAGAGAAGATTGTGCATGGTGATCAGCAGGAAGTTTCCTTGCCCATGTTTAACCTGATGCCATGAGACTTCATGGGGCCCAGAGTCGATGTTGATGACTCCCAGGATAACTCCCTCCCGTCTGTATTGCACTGTGCTGCCACCTCTGTTGGGTCTGTCCTGCCAGTGGGACAAGACATATCCAGGAATGGTGGTATCTAGGATGTTGTCTGTGAGGTATGATTCCCTGAGTATGATTATGTCAGGCTGCTGCTTGACTAGACTGTGAGACAGCTCTCCCAATTTTAGCACCCGCCCCATAATGTTAGTCCATAGCACTGTACAGGGCTGCCAGAGCTGCTTTGACTGTTGTTTCCGGTGCCAAGGTCAATGCCAGCTGGTCCATCTGGTTACACTTCTTTTTGTAAGAAAGTGACTGAAGCAACTGAGTAAGTGGCTTGCTTGGCCACTTCACAGGGTGGCTAAGAGTAATCCACACTTGTGCATATCTAGAGTCGCATGTTCGCCAGGTCCCCAGAACACTACTTGAGTTTCTGGATTAATAGTCTAGCGATAATATAAGGCCATCGCCACTATTCACTTATGTACAATCAGCCACAAAACAGTCTCAATTAGAAAAGAGCAAGGAAGTCATCTCCATGCGTTCCCAGGCAGGGACCTAAATCAACATGGAAGGAGGAGAGTGACAGGGTCCAATATAACATGCTCCTATCAAAATAAATGATCTTTTTGCCAACAAACCCATTATCGAGGACAGGATAAGATGCCAACCAAAATCAGCAGCACTGGTGTTAAATGCTGTTGTCACTACCTTCTTTCTGTGCATTCTCCAGTAGAGCTTCCTGAGAGCAAGCTAATATTCACCACCTCCCATTCTGGAACTTAAACAGCTCATATGCCAAAACCTAGGTGCTCAAGAGCCACATTGCAAGGCTGTAAACACTTATTAAATACAAAAATAGAATGCAGAGATTTAAATATGGCTCCCAAGTTCCTGTGTCAATCAGCTGTGGCAGGAGGAAATGTTGGCAGATGATTTGATTTATGCGAGGGCTGGTAGGGTGGAAGGTGAGCACCGGGGAGGGGTTCTGTCCTTATTACGGTTGGAGAGGTGGAGTTTGAGGGCGGAGGGGCGGGATGTGACCGAGCTGCATTGGAGGGCATCTTTAACCACGTGGGAAGGGAAATTGCAGTCTCTAAAGGAGGCGGCCATCTGGCATGTTCACCTCCAAACAGACCCCACCACCAGGGATATATTTCCCTTCCCACCCATTTCCGCTTTCCACAAAGACCGTTCCCTCCGTGACTACCTGGTCAGGTCCACGCCCCCCAACAACCCACCCTACTGTCCTGGCACCTTCCCCCAACACCACAGGAACTGCAAAACCTGTGCCCACACCTCCTCCCTCACCTTCATCCAAGGCCCTAAAGGAGCCTTCCACATCCATCAAAGTTTTACCTGCACATCTACAAATATCATTTATTGTATCCGTTGCTCCTGATGTGGTCTCCTCTACATTGGGGAGACTGGACGCCTCCTCGCAGAGCGCTTCAGGGAACATCTCTGGGACACCCGCAACAATCAACCCCACCGCCCTGTGGCTCAACATTTCAACTCCCCCTCTCACTCTGCCGAGGACATGGAGGTCCTGGGCTTCCTCCACCGCCGCTCCCTCACCACCCGACGCCTGGAGGAAGAACACCTTATCTTCGGCCTCGGAACATTCAACCCCAGGGCATCAATGTGGATTTCACCAGTTTCCTCATTTCCCCTTCCCCCATCTCACCCCAGCTCCAACCTTACAGCTCAGCACCGTCCCCATGACCTGTCCTACCCGCCTATCTTCCTTTCCACCTATCCACTCCATCCTCCTCTCTGACCTATCACCTTCATCCCCACCCCCATTCACCCATTGTACTCTTTGCTACCTTCCCCTACCCTCCTCTCTGACCTGTCACCTCCATCCCCACCCCCATTCACCTACTGTACTCTATGCTACTTTCTCCCCACTCCCACCCCCCTCTCATTTATCTCTCCATTCTGCAGGAACCCTGCCTCTATTCCTGATGAAGGGCTTTTGCCCGAAATGTCGATCTTTCTGCTCCTCAAATGCTGCCTGACCTGCTTTGCTTTTCCAGCACCACTCTAATCTAGACCCTGTGTCAATCAGATCCTGTCACTGACAACATTGCTCCTCTCATATGTCCTTTTGTGGAGATCGAAGTGAAATATACAACTTCCAGAGTTAATTCTCCATCAAAGAAAATGCATTCACATGAAGGTATGTAAGAAACAACAAAAAGGTCTTAAGATGGGACATGAAGAGCATACCAAATAGCAGCCTTAACACCAAGGAGGACTAGTGGTTCACTGAAGATACAAGGGTCCCCCTTATGACACATGAACATGCTCTCAAGCAGTGATATAATTTTAAAGACTGGACATAACTACATTTCCTGTACTTACAAATGGCTCCTTTACATTTCCCTGCATTGTGCTCCGACTTGCGTACAAATCAACATGCAAACGCAGAACAGAACCTGTACACAACCCAAGGAATGCCTATACTGCACCACCGTGTGGAAAGGCTGATGATGCAACATACATGCTTTAGGTTTAATACTTCAGCATTTGTCAAAGCAGGACATACAGTTTGAGAACAGCTACTGGATACTGTAGCATTAGACACAGAAACCAAATGTCAATTTTCACTGCTTTTCCAATGCAGAGGATCAGAAATGGGATTTTTTGTAGCCCTGAGAATTATTACAAGGAGCCCAAAGTAGATGCTAATACACCCAATTCCAAAGGTAATCAGGAACATGATGAGGGGACAGTTTTCCTGCAATTAATCTTTCCTATCAACTACTCTGAAGTATAGGAAAAGATCAATTAGACGATTTCAAAGGCAATTTCAGTAATAGGGAATTTCAACACAATTTTATTTAAAACTGAATATTCAAGTCGAAAATCACTAAATGGAGACACCACAAACAGTCAAAATAATTATGTGGTTAGACAGCATGCTAATGTGAAAAACTGCACAAAGATGAAAACAAATTAATGTAGGAATAAACGTTGTATCATGATACACATACAGATAAATCTAGAACTCAGAACAGTTTAATCCAGACTTGTAAAACAAAAATATAGTTACCCAGAATGAGCCAGGTTCCCGTATTAACAAAGTCTACTGTCTACACTACCTGCTAAATTAAAATGGTAGTTTTGTTCAGGCAATCCTCAAATAATGTAATCTCAGTTTATATAAATGGCCAAGAAGCTGAAGTCTAATTTGATCAACAGCAAACTCTGATTCATTGTACAACATACCTTGATAATCTTTTCCACACCTGATGAACAGATCATGTATGAATGAGGGTTAAAGCGCACTTGATTGACGATGGAACGATGGCCCTTCAGCACCATAAACGCACCATTCACAATTCTGGCAGGGCCTCCTGCAAACAATTTACAGAAGTATAGTTACACATCATCTTGACTTTAAACACTTGTAAATGTTGTCAGTATTTTTGACAAATACACATTAGATTCCAGTGCATAGTCAGTCACATAGTCGCATAAGTAAACCAAGATAATTTTGTTTCTCAATTATCACTTGCTTTTGTCAAAATTGCTGAAGGTGTACTACTGCTTTCAATAACCCAATGAAGAAAGAAAGTTGGGTTTATCCAAGTGCGCAAAAGGTTTAATTCATTACTTGAAGGCCATACTCAAATCTACAATTAAGTTTTAATCATTCTTCTTGCTGACAGGTTTCCCAAACGCTAACCATCTTCTCCCACCATGATCTCTTGACATTCCAAAAACAAAGTGCCATGGTAACGTTCTTGCTGCACTTGCAGTGTTAAAGAAAAACCTTAAGTTCTTAAATAAATTGCAAGGAAGCCACCACATACAATGTTATGCACATCCACCACAAGAACACGTGTTAATGGCTCCTCGCAAAGTGTAGACTGGCAGCTTAGCTCTCCAGTAAGAAACCCAGACCATCTGAAGGATGAGATGTGGCTTAAGTCTTAATGTCCTGGCTGTGGGACTCTGAAGTTAAAGAAGTTGGATCCTCTGTGGCAGGGCACCTGGAAGAGCAGCAACCCAGGCCAGCCCTGCAAAATTAGGGAGGGACACAGTTGCTCTTTCTGCCTCCCCAGAAGTCAAGTCCAACCTACGCTAATGCTCCACAATGCAAGATCCTCGCAGGTCTACCCAAGAACGCCATAGGAAATGCCTGTTTTATCATAAAATATTGTACACAGCTGGACTCCTCCTTTAAGCAGCTGTTTGGTACACCTAAAAAAGGACCTCATCAAAGAAGGTCATAACAAGGATGCACCAAGATCTTCCATTTTATCTTTAAGCTGCTACTGTTGTGATGGATGGAGGCCCATTAGATTCATGCTCTAACTTTAGCTCCAAGTGTCTATTTGAGCTCACAATAAACTCAATCTCCACCAATTTCTGCATAAAACAAGCCTGGGCTGTTTCCAATAGGCACAGAGTCACACCAGAAGTCTATCAGAATTTGCTACAAATTAGTAATGTCATCCAGAAAGAACGCAAGGGATTGTTTTATGGCGTGAAAAACAAATTGCAAGAGCCAAGTAATAACAATTTTGAATGTTTTCTTTATCCATGTAAAGCAAAATTTATGTACACCACCCACCCTTTCCTCCTATAAAGGATACAACTGCTGTTGTTATCCTACAAATTATCACAAAACACTTTTGCTTGGTCTTCTCTACCCACCCCTCTGACAAGTGAGTCACTTTCCCAGAGTAACATGACTATAAATACAGATGCCGAGAAGGTGAGGAGAAAAAGTAAATCTACATCCTTCCATTTTGTGCTGCTATTCGTTTACAATCCAAGAAGGTACCATTTTGATTTCAGTTTGTCGAACTGCATGAACGCAGAATTCATACCATTTGTGAGAAAAGGCAAACCCCCTTAAGCACCTTCCTTTCAAGCGCCTAACAGATCATTAAATTTCCAGGCTAATTTTTTTTAAGAAGATGGATAAATGGTAAAGAAAATTAGGAAAATTTGACTCAAGGATAGTTTGATCTGATTATAGAGATTTAGTTCCACGCTCTTATCAAATTAGCATCCTTAAGTTGGGGGGGGCACAGTGGTTAGCACTGCTGCCTTGCAGTCCCAGGGATGCGGGCTCAATTCTAGCCCCGGGCGAGTGTCTGTGTGGTGTTTGCACATTCTCCCTGCATTTGCGTGGGTTTCATCTGGTGCTCTCCAAGGGACAGAAGAGAAATGTTGCTGTAATTGGGGAAGTGTAGTTAGGGACTTAGGCACTGTTCACTGTGAACAGGATCAAGAATCCCGAAGGCCATTTTGTCTGCCTGGCGCTCAGGTTCTGGTCATATCATCTGGACTGCAGAGGAACTTGGAATGGGAGGGTCAAGATCCAGCGGTTGTGGCCCACTCAGGTACCAATGATATAAAGAAAACTAGGGCAGAGGCTCTGCTAAGGGAATATGAACAGCTAGGAACTAAATTAAAAAGCAGAACCAAAAAGGTGATAATCTCTGTATTGGCACCTGAGCTAATTGACACAGGGTCAGTAAGATTAAGCAGGTAAATACATGGTTCAAAGATTGGTGTGGGAGAAATGAGTTCAAATTCATAGGACATTGGTACCAGCACTGCGGAAGAAGGAACCTGTTCCGATGGGATAGTCTTCATCTGAACTGTGCTGGAAGTAGAGTTCTAGCGAATCACATAATCTCAGCTGCAGACAGGGCTATAACCTAAATGGATGGGGGTGTCAGTTTTCGGCAAAATTAGAAAACCCAAATTAAAAGAGGAGTTAAGAGTGCAGAACTCAGGAGAGGTTATTTAAAATTGCCAGCACAGACACAAATAGGACAGAGTATCTGGAAAGGGTTAGCAATCAAACTTCAAAGTACAGAGGAACCTCGATTATCCAAATATCAATTATCTGAATTTCGGATTATCTGAAGAAGATTTCAAGGTCCCGCAAAAACGTAACATCAAAGAGGTAAGTGTGTTTGATTTATCTGTACTGAAGAACATGTGAAAACACTGGCAAAAACAAAGAAACACAAGCATCAGCGACTGGATTTTTTTTTAGGTAAGGGTTGTTACACAGCCCTTTGCAAAAGTAAGTATTTTACAGTACACGTTATTCCCATGACTTTACTGGGCCGTTCATGAAAAAAAAATGCCAAGAACATTAATGCATGCGCAAGGCGATACTTCTGTCTTTCTATCGCAAGACTGAGTTCCTGCAAACTGACAAATGCTCTTGCGATCGTAGAAGCTGTTCTGGACCTTGTTTACGAGGAGTCTTCCACCACTCCTTGCCAAATACTAACTACTGCTTCATTTAAGAAGCTTTCTCGTTTTATCATTGCTTTATTTTGTTCATCATGTGAAATCTGTGTTCTCTTGGGCTCAATACATTAAAATTATAAATTTAAACAGATTTGCTGGTAAAGCACAGTGTTAGATCAGCATGGCTTCTCTTGTTTAAGGTAAAGACAATTATCTGAATAATCAATTATCCAAATGAAATAGTGCCCACCCATCTTGCTCAGATAACCTAGGTTCCTCTGTACACTGGAGAAACAAATGACAATGTGAAGAGGGATGGTTAATACAGGACTGAAGGTGTTATACTTGAATGCACGCAGTGTAAAGAATAAGGTAAATGAGCTTGTAGCACAGATTGAAATTGCCAGAGACTTGGCTGCAAGGGGATCAGGACTGGGAGCTGAATATTCAAGGATATACATCCGATTGAAAAGGTAGGCATGTGGACAGAGGAGGGTGGGGTTGCTCTATTAATAAGTGAAATTACATCAACAGTAAGAAACAAGGTACAATCAGATAGTGTAGAGTTACAGGGAGAAAGCATGAGAATGGGGTTGAGAAACTTATCAGCCATGAATGAATGGTGGAGCAGACTCAATGGCTGAATGGCCTGATGTCTGCTCCTATGTTTTATGGTCTTATGGACAATATTAAAGTATTTACCCAGATTAAAACCTAGACTTCCACCTCATCACCATTAAACTTACACACCTACCATCTTCCATCCCAGCCATTCATCCATCCAATCATAAACATTCAAACTGGACCTTTAAAACTTATTAGACACCTTATGTCATAAAAAGGAAACTTGTTGGGTCTTTCCCCAATTTTACTCCACTGGCACGGAGCTCACTGGAGGATGCTGCGCTCTGCATTTCTGATAAGGCCAAGCTTAGGTGATTGAAGAAATGCAAATCATTATCAAGTACACAGATGAAGCAGTGACCTGATGACGATTCAGATTATTCAGGTTATATTAACTCTGCTGGCAGCAAAGTATCAGACAAGTTTACATAAACAGTTCTGTTATACTTGTGGGTATTGAAATTAGGAGACAAAGTTGGGAGAAAACACATCTCTACATAAGATTCTACACAAGATACAGGTACACAACCCTTTCTGCGAAATCTTTGGGGCCAGTTGCTTTTCGAATTTTGGGATAAATGACATTTTCACAGTGAAATAAAAAGAAAACCTAACAGCAGATGCACGTGTGAATAGTACGAGCGCCGAGACACAATTGGCATCTGATAGTGCTAGGCCACACTGCCACATTACAGCTGAGGGACATGGTTCGAGTGGTGTGAAGTTGGGTCACCTGTTCGCACGCCAAAATGACACTCCACACTTCACGAAAAGTATATCGTATTTCAGAATTTCGGCTTTTTTTGTAGATATTTTTATTGAAATTTAACATTTTTGCAAATTTACAAAAATAAACAAAACTCTCAAATACAAACACTGATGTACAATTAAATCATATATACAATAGTCATAATTTAACAAAGAAAAGAGAAAGAAAGAAAACAAAAAGAGAAAAAAAAACGAAAAAAGAAAAAAAAACTCAACTTTCTACTAATCTAACCTATAACTAACCAGAGTGTATACCTAAGTCTCTTACATGCTCAGAATGTATAAACATCAAATATAATAAAACCCGTATTCGCGCAGGATTCCTCTCCCAAGGGGCCCCGGAGCAGCCCGGTCTGAAATCTTCACTAAATAAAAGCCCTTGTTAGGATAGCCGAAATATCTGCATTTATATAATTCAAAAAGGGCTGCCATATTTTATAAAATAATTCAGTCTTTCGGTGCACCATATTTGTGAGGAAGTCAAGGGGGAGATATTCCATAATTAATCTGTGCCAATTTGAAAGTCCAGGGGGGCCCTCAGCCACCCAGTTCACCAAAATATTTTTCCTTGCACAGAAAGAGAGAATAGAAAATAGTCTCTTCCCATGCATATCCAGAGATGAGAGGTTCGAAAAGCCCAAAAGGAGAGATACAGGGTCCACCCTAATTTCCGTTCCTAAAATTTCTGTCAGGGTATTTGCCACTTTAGTCCAGTATCTGCGGATTTTCTGACAAGTCCACAGACAATGTGCAAGAGTACCCACCTCTATTTTGCATTTGGGACACATTGGAGATGCTCCTGCCTTAAATTTTGCCAGTCGAGCCGGAGCTATATGGGCCCTATGAAGTATCTTTAGTTGGATAGCCTGAGTTCTGTTACAGATAGCAATTCTTCTAGCATTTTCCCAAATGTCATTCCACATATCCTCAGAGATTTCTAGCCCCAAGTCCTGCTCCCATGTTTTAAGCAGGTCATCCATGTCTCCTGAGACTCCATCATGTAGCAAATGGTATATAGTACTAACGGAGGATGCCCCCGCTGGTCGTAAGACATTACGTTCTCTGTCTGATTTATAAAGACTATCTATTAATGTAGTCTTCCTCTGTATATAATCTCGAACTTGGAAGTATCGAAAGAGATCCCCATTAGGTATTCAGAATTTCAGACGCAGCTGCTCAAAGGACATCAGGATCCCATCTTTAAATAGGTCCCCTAAGCATGAGATGCCCTTGGATCTCCAGAGTTTAAAGGTGGCATCTGTAATCCCCGGTTAGAATCCCCATGCGCCTACTATTGGTGCATGGGGGGATGTTTTATGTGAGTTACCCTCATTTTGCCGCATTATATTCCAGGCCTTAATTGTGTTTAATATTATGGGATTTTTACAGTGGTCTGTAATGATTTTCCTCTTATCTGAAAATAAAAGGTTAATAAGTGGGTATTTTACTTGGGAGGCTTCGATATCCAGCCAAATTGATTGTGGATCAGATGAAACCCAATCAGCTATGTAACTTAGTAGGGAGCTTAACTGATATTTCCTAAAGTCTGGGAAGTCCAGTCCTCCCCTTGCCTGTGGAAGCTGTAGCTTCTTCAGCTTAATAAGGGGCCGTCTATGGTTCCAAATAAAGGAGCCCAACCAGCCATATAATTTACGTAGGGCTAGTCTTGGCAGCATCAGCGGGAGCATTCTCAAAGGATATAAGAGACGGGGCAGAACATTCATTTTAATTAATGCTATTCTCCCTAGCCAGGAAGTTGGAAGGTCTCTCCATCGCTGGAGGTCCTGCCTTATCCTTTCCATTAATTGTACAAAATTAGCCCTATACAGCTGATCAAATACTGGCATGATAAAAATACCTAAATATAAGAAGACCTCCAGGGATCAACGGAAGGGAAAAGGGGATCCGTCCATTAAGTGGGGTATCATAGCCAGACCACCCATTGGCATGGCTTCCGATTTTGAAAAATTAATTTTATAGCCTGAGAATGCACTAAATGTATTAATAACTTGAATTAGACAAGGCACTGACATTAAAGGATTACTGAGGAATAAGAGAACGTCATCTGCATAGAGGGTAATTTTGTGTTTACCTGTACCAATCCTCGGGGCCGTTATATTAGGATCAGTCCGGATGGCTTCTGCTAATGGTTCGATTATCAGTGTAAACAACAATGGTGAGAGAGGACATCCTTGACGGCAGCCCCTACCCACACTGAAGCCATCCGATCTTAACCCATTAGTAATAACAGCTGCTTTGGGGTCATTATACAATGTTGAAACCCATTTGGTAAACACCTGTCCAACGCCAAACCTTTCCAATGTGTAAAATAAATATGACCATTCAACCCTATCAAATGCCTTTTCCGCATCCAGTGAAATTACTACTCCTGGTATCTTTCCCTGATGACAGGCTTGGATCATATTCAAGACCCTTCTTATATTATTGGATGATCTGTGGCCCTTAATAAATCCCGTCTGGTCCTCCTTTATAATATATGGCAGTACCCTTTCTAGTCTTAGTGCTAACATTTTTGAGAGAATTTTAAAGTCTACATTTAGTAAGGATATTGGTCTGTAAGATGCACAATCTTCTGGGTCTTTTCCTTTTTTGAGGATAAGAGAAATATTTGCTTCTTTCAGAGTGGGCGGGAGATAGACCTGACTATGCGCAAAATTATACATAAGTGGGTCAACCAATATTCCTGTAAATTCTTTATAGAATTCAGCTTGAAAACCATCCGGGCCCGGTGCTTTTCCGCTCTGAAGTTGCCTAATTGCCTCAAGTATTTCTTGGACTGTTAAAGGGGTATTTAGGGCCGACACCTGTTCCGGAGTCAGGCCCGGGAAGGTCAAATTTTTAAAAAATGACTGCATCCTCCTAATCCTATCTTCACAATCCTGCGATCTATATAGTTCAGAATAAAATTCTTTAAAGGTCGCATTGATCTTTTTATGATCATGAGTCAGGGTACCTGTACTTTCCTTGATGGTCGAAATAGTTTGAGGGGCTTTCTTTTTCTTTGCAAGAAATGCTAAGTATCTACCCGGTTTGTCGCCATATTCATATAATCTTTGTTTCGCAAATAATATTTCCCTTTTAGCCGTTTGAGTAAGCGCGGTGTTTAAAGCTGTCCTAAGAGCTGTAATCCTCTGCAATTTTGTGATAGAAGGTCTATCAGCGTATGCTGTTTCGGCTGCTTTTAGGCAAGCTTCGAGCAGACGCTGTTGCTCTCCCTTCATTTTCCTCTGGGTCGCTGAATAGGAGATGATCAAACCTCGTGCATAAGCTTTGATGGTCTCCCACATCATTGACGGATTGCTAGCCGTACCAGTACTAATTTCTAAAAAAGTTTTAAGTTCTTGGGAGAAGTACTTTAAAAATTTGCTATCTTTTATCAGGAAGGGGTCCATACGCCAATGCCGAGCGGATGTCCCATTGTTCTTTACCTTAGTTTCCATGTATACAGCGGCATGGTCAGAGATTGCTATAGTACCTATTTTACAGGTTGCTATAGAATTTAGAAAAATCGATGGGGCAAAAAACATATCAATTCTTGTGTGACATTTATGTGGATTAGAGTAGAAAGAAAAATCTCTACCCTGTGGATGGAGACATCTCCATACATCTACCAATCCTAATTCTTTATTCAGGTCCGCCAGTTGTCTAGATCTGGGAGATACTCCAGCGGCACTCTTGGGAATCCTGTCTATTTCCGGATCCATAATACAATTATAGGGGGAGACTTTAATTGTATGACGGGCACCAAAGGCCATCAGTTTTGAAAAAGCTTCCGTTATGAATTTAAAGGGGTGTGCCGGGGGGCAGTACACATTTAAGATCCCATATTCCTCTCCATTTATGAGGGCTTTAATCAAAATATATCGTCCAGATTCGTCTTTTATCTGATTTAGAATTTTCAAAGGGAAGTTCTTCCAGACAAGGATAACGACTCCCCTGCTTTTTTGAATTAAGAGAGGAAAAAAAGGGCTGATCAAATCCGCCCTGTCGTAATTTTAAGTGTTCTTTATCCGACAGGTGTGTCTCCTGCAGGAGAGCTATATCAACTCTCTCCTTCTTAAGATTTGATAATATTTTCTTCCTTTTAACTGGCGAATTACTCCCCCTGACATTCCAGGTGCACCACTTAACTGACTGTTCAGCCATAATCATCTGGACAGATCCGAGACCCCTCGGGAGGGGAAACCCTATCTAGAACATCCCGAGCATGGAGCATACAAGATTTACAAAAGTAAAGACTCTCTGATACACTCAAAACAATATAACAAAAAACTCTTTCTAAGTATAAAAGATATAAAACATTCCGAATTGGAGATTTTCTCCCTTGTTCCCAGGGAGCGTCACTTCCTCTCCCACAGTCCATCTTACCCTCTTCCAACCAGTGCCCCACCCTTGACCCAGGTGTTCCTCAATAAAATGAGGAGAATTCAAATATAATATAAAGCTAGAGTTAACAGTGAACACCCCACCCCCACCCACACCCACATCTAAATATATTTGGGAATATTAATACCATATATAACTATAAGATTTCAATCTCAACATGTAATACTTAAATATAATACCACAAAATAACAGGGGAAAGAAAAACAACCCCGCTCCTAAAAACAGAAGTAAAATAGAATAAGGTAACCACCTCTCCCCATCAACATTAACCAAACGCCCCAACATATATATATACACACATACACACATAGGGGGAAAGATAAGAAAAGATGAAGGGATGTAAACCAAAATAATGGGAAAGGCAGACCAGCGTCCACAATCTCTTACAGTTTATTTAAGAGAGTCCAAGAATTCCTTAGCCTTCTCCGGTGATCCGAAGTTATATATGGATCCTTCGTGGCTAAGGCGTAGCGTCGCTGGATATCGTAAGGAGTACTGAATATTTAAGTCCCTTAAACGCTTCTTCTCCTCAACGAATGCCTTCCTCTTTCGGACCAAAGCTGGGGAGAAGTCCTGGAACAGCATGATCCTGGATCCTTTGTGGGTCATAGCTTGGGGATCTTTTCCCAGATTTCTTGAGGCTTCCAGGAGCATCTGCCTCTCCCTATAGCTCTGCAGCTGGAACAGGACCGGGCGTGGGCGCTGGGTTGAGCCGGGCCCACGTACTGCGACCCGGTAGGCCCATTCTACCCTTACCTGGCCTGATCCATTATGCAGATTTAAAAGTTGTGGCAGCCAATGCTCTAAGAATGCTGTCAGCTGACCTCCCTCTTCCTGCTCGGGCAGGCCCAACAACTGAATATTTTTTCTACGACATCGATTTTCGAGGTCATCAATGTGGTTTTCTAGGTTCTGGACTCGATTCTCGAGAAAACGGATGTCGTCGGCTGCCGATTTTATCGCAGTCTCTGAAGCTGCGGCCTTCGACTCCACCTCTCTGACTCGGCACTCCAGTTCCTGAATGTCTCTGCCCTGCTTCTGCAGCTCGGCTGATAGTGCTTCTCTGCTCTGCCGAGACTCATCGATAAAAGCATCAATCTTCGCCTCCCACCTGGCAAACATCTCCTCAAAGCTCATCTTCATTGGTAAATCTCCTGAAGTAGCTGAAGACACCTTTGTTGCAGCTGAGGAGGGAGAGGGTGGGGGAGGGGTCCCTGCTTTCTTAGAGCCGCCTGTTCCCTTCCCTTTACTCATTTTCCAGCTAGTATTAGATTATTTAAATGTACTAATAGGTAACTATTTAAGGTTAACAACTATTATAAATGGTTTAGTGAGTGTGGTTGGGGTGGATAGCCCACTTTGCCCAAGTTTTGGGTAGAGCACTGTGGACTCAGTCTTGCTGGGTCGTCGCCATCTTGGATCCCCCGAATTTCGGCTTTTGGGTAAAGGATTGTGTACCTGCATTTTTTTTATTTATTCAAAGGCCATGAGAGAGACAACGAACAGTCGCAAGACATAAAACTGAGCAAAATAGGCCAGATCTTGAGGCAGGTGAACAATTTACATAATTATCCCAGGAACCACTTGCTCCAGACCCTTCAGCTTAAAAATATTTTGCAACATAACTTGCTGGAAGAGCATCTCCTTAACTGATGAAATTTCAGGGTCAAGATTGAAACAGCGGAATGACTAAGATGGGAGAAAAATAACAACCAAATCAGTAGAAGAGGAGAAGGGAGAGAAAGGAAGGTTAGATTAAGATCATAAAAAAACATAAAAGGCATAAAACGGCAACAAACTATGTTACCAGTTTAGCACCCCAAAGCTTAAACTGCCCCCTCTCTAATGCCATCACATGACAATGATCAGCAAATACTTTGTTGCTTTTTAAATTACTTCACTTAACTCTCTATGGTGAGTTTAATATGTAAGTAACATGCAAATCCAGCAAATACTTAAAAATAAAGGGGAAGATATGGGTAACATACATCCAGTGCAAAGCAACAGCAGAATGTCATAAAATCAGTCAGCATGTTCTGGAGATTCAGAATTCATGCTGTACTCATACCCCTGAAGGGACTGGCTCACTTGCACATTAATAACGGTTTCTTGTTAACACAGCTTCCCCCTCTCACCATCACAATCCAGCTGAACCCGAGGACAGGCTGAAACAGTACATTCCAGTCAAATTATGGGATGCTAGGCTTGAGCAAAAATATCCAATTACCAACTTTTCTTACCAGCTAGGATTTAAAATTATAGTGATAATCCCCCTTAAATAATAATTTTCAAAAAGCTAATGCTTAAAACGCTGTGAAGTAAAATCTAACATAGTTAGTTTCTGCAAACCAATACTTCAAAAGTCAAGGCTACATCAAACAAGCCTGCAAATCATTACACATTTCTCTCTCTGCACATCTGAAATAAATATTGTTAGAAAATTAAATGTTCACACCATAGAACTGCTTTAGGATGGCAAACAGAACCTCAATAGCAATGTGACACTGCTATTGGCAGAAGTTACAACTGCAGTTAGAAGCAAGCAAAATATGTTCCAGCGAGATACCTTAAAACTCAGAATACCTAGAGAGTAATTGTTGATGTTGACTTAAATTTACAATAACCTAAATCAGTTTTAAAAACATCAAGGAACTATGTAGACTGCTGTCAGATAACAATGAAATTTATATATTAAATACTCATTTAGAATGCTGCTCACTAGGATTGGAATTGTTTTAAAATAATCATAATGGTTTTTCAGATCTGTATGTATTTTTTTTCTATGTGGGGAAGTGTAGGAAATATCAAAACCTATTGCAACGACGCAATGAAACAGAAAAATAAATTACAGGTATACAGCACCTTTAAAGATCTCAGAACAACTCTCCTGTTATATACGAAATGGGTCAGCTGAATTGTGTGCAGCCAAGTCCCACACCCAGTACCAGATAAACAACAGGTGAGACAGAGAATTAACATCTCATTGGAAATGTAGTATCTTCAAGTACTGCACTGATGTGTGGGCTGAATTATCTACATATATGCCTGGAATGAGACTTGGATCCACAATCATCTTAATGTGAAGCTACCATTAAGGCAAGGCTTAATTGGTACACCAATACTTATATTAAAGGAAGCCATGACTTGGAGATGCCAGTGTTGGACTGGGGTGAACAAAAGTTAAAAATCATGTGCCAATTTATGGTAAAACAGGTTTATTTGGAGGCACTAGCTTTCGGAGCAGTGCTTCTTCCTCAGGTGGTTGTGCCTTACGATCTTATTCTCCACAACCACCTGATGAAGGAGCAGTGCTCAAAGCTAGTGCTTCCAAATAAACTGTTGGACTATGACCTGGTGTTGTGAGATTTTTAACTTTATATTAAAGGATGCAAGTTGAAAAGCTGATAGAAGGGACTCTTGTGGTGCAGTGGGTGCCCCTACTCATGGACTAAGAGACCCAGATTCAAGTCTCACCTGCTCCAGGGGTGTACTAACATCTATGAACAGGTTGATTAGAAAAATAGCTTAAAAAGCTGACAGAAGCAATCAAGACTAATCACTAAAGCAAGTAGCTGCATATATCTAGGCAACGGTCTTTGCCATCACCCATCAGGGTGTCAAGCAAGCAGCATTTTCAAGTTTGCTTTATGTAGAATACATGTGAATGCCAAACAAAAAAAAGGAAGAACTGCAGATGCTGGAAATCAGAAACAAAAACAGGAACTGCAGAACAACTGTGAAAGAGTCACTGGACCCAAAAGTTAGCTCTGCTTTCTCTCCACAAATGCTGCTAGACCTGCTGAGTTTTCCCAACAATTTGTTTTTGTTGCTGCCACACGTGAGTTGTTGAACAGGATAATAAGGCTCTACTCAGAATTTACTGAAATATATTTTTGATTGATAATTTTCATTTATTTATGAACACCTTGTATGACAATTAAGTTAAAAAACACATAACACCAGGTTATAGTCCAACAGGTTTATTTGGAAGCACAAGTTTTTGGAGCGCAGCACCTTCATCAGGTAGCTGTCGAGCAGGACCATAAGACACAATTTATGGCAAAAGATTACAGTGTCACACAACTGAAATGATACATTGAATAAACCTAGACTGCTATTAAGTCTTTCATCTTTCCGAATGGGTTGCAGGTTTCGGTTCATTAATATGTAAATCCCAGAACTTCTTTTACGTCACATTCTTGAGATAACAAGGTTTTATAAAAAAAAGGTGACATCTGAGTTCAGATGGTGCATTAAAAGTGTGAGGTTAGAGACTGTCTGTATCCTAATCTTGAGTCAGACTGGTTCTATTTCCGAAGTGGAATTTACAAAATATTACATGGATTGACTGCCTGCAGATTGTACATTTTTTGAGCAAAAATAGCATGTATCTGCAAATACAATTTCACCCCATAAACTCATCTTTGTGTGTGCATGCATGTGGAACACTTCAGCCGTCAGGAACATTTGGCCTCGGATCTTCGAGTGACCATCCTCCAAGGTAGACTTCAGGATAGGCAACAACACAAAGTGGCCGAGCAGAGGCTGATAGCCAAGTTCAGTACCCATGAGGATGGTCTCATCTGGGACCTTGGGTTTATGTAACACTACAGGTGACCCCACTACACTATACACTCTCTCTCATGTGCGCACACACACTCTTCCATACTCTCTCACTCACGCAGACCCTCTCTCATTGTTATGGTCCCTCTCATACACACACACATACACACTCCACACTCACCCACGCACACACTCTCTCACAGGCTTATACTCCATCACACTCTCACTTTGCCAAGCTTGCACACATGCAAACAATTTTTACGTGCACTCACATGCAAACACACAAAAGTCTATGGGGTGAATTTTTATTTACAGAATTATATTTGTAGATACATTCTATTTTGCCCACAATCTATGTAATATTTTGTAAATTCCACTTTGGAAATAGAACCAGTTTTACACAAGATTGGGATACAGACAGATTCTAACCTCAACTTTTAATGCATTGTCTGAGCTAGGATGTCACCTTTTTTTATTATAAAACCTTGAGTTATCTCGAGAATATGACTTAAAAGAAGTTCTGGGATTTATATATTAATGAACCAAAACCTGCAACCCATTTGAAAAGATGAAAGGTTTAACGACAGTATAGGTTTGTTCAATATCTCATTTCAGTTGCATGACACTGTAATCTTTTGCTATAAATTCTGTGTCTTATGGCCCTACTCCAGAATTACCTGATGACAGAGCAGTGCTCCAAAAGTTAGTGCTTCCAAATAAGCCTGTTGGGACTGTAACCTGGCACTGTGAGATTTTTAACTTTGTCCATCCCAGTCCAACATTATGACAACTAAAATATCATTGTTAGTCTACCTTTTATACCAGTTTATCTTCAAAAGAAGCAGAACCATCTAAACAGAGATGCATAAAGGCAAAATACTACAGATGCTGGAAATCTGAAACAAACATGAAATGCTGGAGAAACTTCCTCAGAACATCATCACAGACTCAAAATGTTAACTCTATTTCTCTCCCCACAGATGCTGCCAGACCGGCTGTTTTTTGTAAGATAGCTGTAATATATGTCTGAGGACTAACTCCCTGAACATTTGCTGCTTATTAACTGAATTCCAATATTTGCATCCCATTTCTTGTTTCAAGTTGATGATGAAGTTGTTCTGCTCTCCTAAGCTGGTTCAGGTTCTGCACTCAACCTGGGCAGAGTTTCCACAATTGAGCTCCTTTCAGGACACTTAACACATTTTGCTTTTTGAACGGAAGTGCAGGAAGACAATTTGAAATCGCTTAAAATAGATTAGAGAATGGAAAAAAACCCAGTCACAATAAGTTAACTTTTTCAAACATTGCTATAAAGTACAAGTTCAGAGTTTCCTCACTCAAAACCATACACAACCAGTCCCTAACTCAAAACTTAGAGCTCCCGTCAAGACTGTCACGTTTTAAAAAATAATTCCCATAGCTGGAAAGAGGCTGCCAAGTAAACATTAAACAATGAAATGTTTTGTACAACCCCACTAGGAGACTGATTAAATCCACTTCTAGGCAGACTTTTACAGCTGGAAGATCAAGGATACTCACCTCATTAGTTCAGGCATCTATTAAGAAAAAATTGCAGACAAGTTTAAAAACAAAACAAATTCATTCTCCTAATTACGTATTGGGAAAATGTCTATATAAACTTCAGCCTGAGTGTCTCTTCTAAAAGAGCTATCATATATTCTTTATTTACCACAAAATTAGATATGAAAACAAATCTAAGTAAATCACATTAGGTTAAATTATAACTCACCTGTCTCCAAACTGGAAGGAATGCGCCACATGTACAGATTAAAGTCATCAGAGCCAGACAGAACAAACTGTAACAAGAGAAAAAGATTGCTTATTTTGTAAAGATTAATTTAAGAAAACTTGCAGATAGGGAAGTTAAATCACAAAGAAACTTTAACGTAGATGAATCAGAGATGATATACAACAGACTAGTTAGGTCTGTTTCTGTGGCTTATAAGGACTAGGAGAAAATTAGGACTGCAGATGCTGGAGATCAGATTCAAAAAGTGTGCTGCTGAAAAAGAAGAGGTGGTCAGGCAGCATCCGAGCAGCAGGAGACTTGACGTTTCAGGCATAAGCCCTTCATCAGGGCACCCAAGGGAGCTGAAAGGTAAATAGGAGGGGGTTAGAGCTGGGGGGGGGGGGGAGGAGGAGAGATAGCTTGGAAGATGCAAGGTAGATTGGGGGGGGGGGGGTGATGGTGATAGGTCAATGCAGAGGGTGGAGCTGATAGGTGGGAAGGAACTTGGATAGATAGGACAGTTCAAGAGGGCAGTGCCGGGTTGGAGGGTTGGATCTGGGATAAGGTCAGGGAGGGGAGATGAGGAAACTGGTGAAATTGACATCGATGCAAAGTTAACTCCCATCCCACTCCGCCAAGGACATACAAGTCCTGGGCCGCCTCCACCACCAAATCCAAGCCACGCGATGACTGGCTCATCTGCCACCTTGGGACCCTCCAACCACAGGGCATCAACATCAATTTCACCAGTTTCCTCATCTCCCATCCCCTTATCCCAGATCCAACCCTCCAATTTGGCACAGCCCTCTTGAACTGTCCTACCTGTCCATCTTCCTTCCCACCTCTCCGCTCCACCCTCCACTCTGACCTATCACCATCAGCCCCACCCTCACTGACCTATCACCTTCTAAGCTACCTTCCCCCAGCCCCACTCCCCTCCTATTTATCTCTCAGCCCTCTTTGGCCACCCCCTCCCATTCCTGATGAAGGACTTATGCCCAAAACATCGACTCTCCTACTCCTCGGATGCTGCCTGACCTGCTGTGTTTTCCAGTGTCACACTTTGTGGCTTATAAGTTACATAACTTAAATTCTTCATCCCTTAAGAAGCATTTTCAGTTTCCTTTTCCCATATTTTCTACGTATATATAGTGGGCTATTCACACTCTTTCAGGTGGAAGCTTCACAATTGAAACAACTAAACTGTTTTCATTGGTCAAAAATCAACAATGAACAAAAACTGAAATGTTGTTGGTTTAGCTCCGTTGTTTCCTCAAAACTAAATACCAAAAAAAAGCGAACCTAGTCTTAAAAACTAAAAATCAAGTTAGTTAAAGCAATGCCCCATTGAAATCTATACACACTGCACTGCATTACCCAATTATGAATTTTACAAATCCTATTTCACCTCATTCCAACCCTAATTTCTGAAGCTGTAAGGTATAAATATGATTTATAGAACTAACTTTCCAAATCAATGAACTATCACAAATGGATTTTTTTTAGTGTATAGAAGGAATTTTCACATTAATTGCATTCTACAGCCAAAACAAAAACATGAAAATTAAATGGATGAGGTTGGAAAGTGTAGATGTATAAAGGAACCCCGACGTTCTTGTTGATAAGTCAGTGAAGGGTAACATGCAGATGCAGCAAGACTTTAGGAAGGCTAATGGAAATGTTAGCGTTTATTGCAAGGGAATTTGAGCATTGGCGTAGTGGAGTTTTCCTTCTATGGTGTAGGAGCTGGGTTAGACCTGGAGTACGGTGTACAGTTTTGGTCTTCGTATCTCAGAACACAGATTATTGCCAAAGGAGAAGTGCAGCAAAGATTCACCGGATTTGTTCCTGGGATATTGGGGCTGCCCTGTGAAACTGGGCTTCTGTTCTCTAGAGTTTCAAAGAATGAGAGATGATGTCATTGAAACTTACAAACTACTTAAAAGGGATAGAAAGGGCAGGTGCAGCTAAGATATTTCCCCTGATTGGGGAACTGAGACCAAGGCCCACAATTTAAAAAATAAAGGGGATGCACTTATGTTACTGGGTACTCATGTTAAAATCCTGCCACAGCAGATGATGAAATTTGAATTCAATAAACATCTGGAATTAAGAGTCTAATGATAACCATGAATCCATTATTGATTGTTGGAAAAAAATATCTGTTTCACTAATGTCCTTCAGGGAAGGAAACTGCCATCCTTACCTGGTCTAGCTCAAGTGTGACTCCAGACCCACAGCAATGTGGTTGACTTTCAACTGCCCTTTGGGCAATTAGGGATGGGCAATAATTGCTCGCCCAGCTAGCAATGCCCACCTCCCATAAATACATTTTTAAAATGTCTGAGATGAAGAGAAACATTTTTACTCTAGGATTGTGAAACTTTGGGATTGTCTACCATTGAGGGGTGTGGAAGCTCAGTCTTTGAGGATGATAATGTCGAGTTTGATAGATTTCAGATTACCAGTGACATAGAGATATCAGGACAGGGTGAATAAAAGGCACTGAAGTATTCAATCAGCCATTATCACATTGAACGGCAGGATAGGCTCAATGGTTTCCTTGTTCCTTTGCCAAAGCCATTGCTGAAGTTGTTTAAGAAGAAGAAAACAAGATCAGAATTGTAGTTTTAGTGCCATTTTTAACTACTGTGATGAGTATTGTGCGGTGGAATTTAAACAGTAAGCATTAAATGAGAAACATTTTTGGATCCTTAGCAGAGCACAGTCAGTGGTAAATGACTAAACAACAGTCACAAACCAGTTTCTCCCATCCAAGTTCATTCTTATTTTAAGCTTCTGAGATCAGACGAAAGGTTGGTGTGGCCACAAGTTTGGCCACAAACCAAAGTTTAAATTTGGTTACAATACCATCAAACATAGCTTTTTGTAAGAACAATTAGCACTATTGAAACACATTTCCACTCAGCCATGTATTAAAACAGGCAAACAGGAGACACAAATGATAATCCCTGCCATTTTTAGCTACAAATAAAATGTAATGATATTAGCAGAAGGAAGAAGAGCTGATTCAGTGTGTGCGCATATGCACGTGTTAAAATGCAGTAATGTTGGCAAATATTTTGGAAAGCACTGACAGAGGGTACAGATTATATAAGAACCTAAGAAACACCTTAAGTGTCTTCAAATGTGTTCTACAAATTTGTAATGGTTTACTGTATCTTAAAAAAAATTTACAAAACGAGTGCATTGCTTAATTGTCGACAATATTGAATTTCACTTTTCACCTTAGTCCATCAACCTGTACTTTTAAATAGAATGGTTTGAAAATGGTCACTCATGTTTTAACACTAGTTGTGGCATGTTTTATGTCTCAATTACATTTTTATTACCAATTCACACACTTGCGTAAGGCATTTTAAGAAAAGACTCCGGATTAGTGGCGTTGGAAGAGCACAGCAGCCCAGGCAGCATCCAAGGAGCAGCGAAATCAACACTTCGGTCAAAAGCCCCTAAGATCATTAGATGTACAGGTAGCTCTTTCATAATGCGATGGTTGTTTTCTTCTGCAACCCCGTGTTATAGAGAAATCAGGTTTTAGAAACAGCGTCCCCAACTCATCAATCACATTACAGTGAATTTGTGTCAATCAAACACACATTATATCAGAACAATCTGTAAGAGTAGGAGTAGCCATTCAACCCATCACGCATGCTCTATCTTTCAATAAAGTCAAAGCTAATCTAAAGGTGACATGAGCTCTGCTTCTGTCCGTTCCCCATAACCTTTCCGTGTTGCTTCTAAATGTTTCTTACTCAATATTAAATATAACAAATATCCCAGCCTCAAGTGTTCTCTGAAATTTCACCTCATCATCTCAATAGGAAGTCCGTTATTGTTAAACTGTGCCCCTGAACTCTCACTCCTCCTTGCCTTCTGTTTTTCTTCTACTCTTGCCCTATGCTGTACCTTCTACTGTTGAGGATGGGTACAAAATATTTGTTCAAATTCTGTCATTTCCTGGTTGCCCATTTTTAATTTTCTCTAGTTTCTCTAAGGAACCAAGGCTTACTTCAGCTACTCTCTTCCTTTCCATCAGATCTTAACACCTTTGATTCAAAATTCTCACAATTGTGTTTAATCTCCTCATGGTCTCACCCCTCGGAACTTACTGGAAATTTTCTTTTCTCCAAAACTAGCCTGTTACAAAGAAACCTCTACGTCAACCCTAGCCATTGCTTTCTCTTACTCATAGTGGTTGCAACATCTATTGGTCAAGTCCTATCTCCTTTCCTAGAGCCCACTGCCTAAGGTCTTTAAGACCCTTTTTAAAACCCACATTTGTCAGCAAAGGTTCAGCCAATCAATCTAGCAGCATCTTCTTTGTTATGCTTGATTACACCTCGATAAAAACTTACGGGGTACTTTTACATACAATAGGTGAACAAATGTACACAATGCAATTTCTGATTTGTTCTTTCCTTTTAAAAGTGTTTACTTAAACCATTATCTAATGGGCCTAGAGAATTAAAGAGAATAGCTTCCCAAGCTATTTTCTATTCACAATTTATGGATTGTTGATGCTATACCCCTTTGTTTTTAGCACTGTCTATAAAGTAATTACATCAGGACATGCGCAAAATTCAACTAAGCATTGTCTACTTGCATTTGTTGAAAAGAGAAAATCAAACCTTTGCTGAATCCACTTAAATTTAAAACTTGAATTAGTGCCACCATTGCAGGCAAATTTTACAATTTATGAACAGTGCCCAAATGTGAGAAACAATCTCAGTTTATTACCAAGGAGAGAAAAGCTTTTAACTTTTCATCTACTTTTACCTGCAGCAGAAATAGCATGAAGCAAACATTTTTTCTAGCAGTGCTGTACCACAAGTATATTCAGAGTATACTATCCTTTTGTTTCAAAGAGCTTAGGAGGCTCAACAATAATAAGGATTAAATGCATTTTGTTTAGTCCTCATTATTACAACTTCCCACATTAAAGTATATTGAACTGATGATTTCCCACTGGTACAGTGAACAGCTGGAATTTCCATATCAAAGGGCAGGAAACATCACAAACTACCAAAGGCAGAAGGAACAGCCTAAGGCACTTTATAGAGATGTAAACCAGAGGGATATCATAGGATGAATGGCAATGGTAACTTGCAGTCTGACAAACAGTAATAAAACAATCGACAATAAGCAAAAATTATTAACCTCTTAAGCGTTTCCAATTTATTATTTTCGATTTATTTTAACCGCAGTATTATTTTTGCTTTAGTGTGGTATAATGTGAACAGAACACCACAATGCATATGATTCACTCAATGCTCAGTCCACGTTACTATCAAGTCAGCTCTGAAAGTCTGGCTAAAGCACTAGCAATGACTATGACTCAAGTCGTCCCATGTTTCAGAGAGCAGGGTGACACGGTGGCACAGTGGTTGGCACTGCTGCCTCACAGCGCCAGAGACCTGGGTTCAATTCCTTCCTCAGGCAACTGTCTGTGTGGAGTTTGCACATTCTCTCCGTATCTGCCCGGGTTTCCTCCGGGTGCTCCGGTTTCCTCCCACAGTCCAAAAATGTGCAGGTTAGGTGAATTGGCTGTGCTAAATTGCCCGTAGTGTTAGGTGAAGGGGTAAATGTAGGGGAATGGGTCTGGGTGGGTTGCTCTTTGGAGGGTCAGTGTGGACTTGTTGGGCTGAAGGGCCTGTTTCCACACTGTAAGTAATCTAAAAAAAATAGACTTTTGACTGGTTGGAAAATTGACTTTTAGAAAGGCTTTCAGCCATAAAACGACTGCAAAGTTGTGAGAATCTTCACAATTAATTTAAACACGAGACATGAATATGAACAAACAGGTAGAAAAGTGGAGGGAAATGAATCAACACAACAACAAATTAGCGCTCAATGAATTTATTTTTCATTAAACGTTTTCCCCGACTTCAACAATAACAAAGCTTCATTCATCAATTTAATGCAGTGACAACCTCAGCTATGTTTATTTTGCAGTCAAGAAAGGGAAAGAGCAAGAGGTCTGTTCTCAGACTTTCACTCAACCCCCTCACATTAGTACCAGTGGCGTTGACACAATCACCCTTCTAACGTGTGCACCTGACCAAGACTGACATCCTCTCCCCGCCCCAAACAAAGCATTTCAAAAAAGGGAGGAACAGCAAGTTGGCCATCAAGTCTGCTCTGCCATTCAGCAAGATCAAGGCTGATAATCCATGACAATCTTCATTTCCACTTTCCTGCCTTTTCCTCTTAAACCTTGATCAGCTTACTGATTAAAAATCTGTCTCGACTTTGAACATACATCATACCTAGCCTCTACAATGAAGAATTCCACAGATTTGCTACTTCTCAGAAAAAAAAGAATCTTCATCTCTAAAATGGACAACCTCTGACTCGAAGATTAGGGTTACTGGTCCTAGATTCTTTTGCAAGGAGAAACAACCTCTCAGTAGCTTCTCGATCAAGCCCCTACCTAAGAATCTTATATGATTCAATAAGATCTCCTCTCATTTTTCCAAATTTCACTGGGTACAAGCCCAACCCACTCAATCTCTCCACATAAGAAAAGCCCTCTGGATGTGGGATCAACTCGTCAATCTTCTCTGGATTGCTGCCAACATCCTTCCTTAGATGAGAGAGCCAAAACTATTCACAGCTTCAGTGCATTATCTTTATTGACATGATTCTGCTTAATAAGTACTTGGATTTAAATTTATGATATTCCAGTAATCCATGAGCCTCTATACTGTAGCCATGAAGCTGCAAAAGCATGAAGCATTCAATTTAATGTTAAGACACACCATGTAAACACAGCACGGCAGGAGACTATGGAACTCTGATTCCATTACCTTTTGAGGAAGAGTCTCCTTAAATATTTATAAGACAGAGGTAGATAGATTCTTGATAAGCAAGTAAAAGTTCATCATGCCCATCTGGTGCGCAGGAACATAAAGTAATAGATCAGCAACAATCTTGTTGGATAGTGAAGTAGACCCAAGGAGCAGGGTAACCCACTCATGCTCCTAATGCGCATATTTATGTGAATGTGTGTATGATGTCCAATCTTCCGCCCCACTCCATACATCATTTTAACCTATTGCTTTCAAACTAAAAACTCTTATGAATTCATCTCTTATCACTTGTTCTCATATGGAGTTTCCATTTTAACAACCGTTAGGATAATTTTTTAAAAATTCCTGATCTGCCCCTTTTTTTTGGATAATTAGGTTTTAGTCACTTCTCTTTTTAAAAGCCACTATGTCTGGTAATGACATGGCTAAGCTCAACAACTTCTGTGCAAAAATCTACTTCCAGCTTCTCCTTTCCCTTTATCTCATTAAATTTCTGCTTGTTACTGGCTCATTGACTAATGGGAACAGTTTATTTCTTAGTCATTGAATCAGGTCCCTTCCTAATGGTCAACACTTCCATAAGATTCTTTTAAGAACAGAAAGAAATGATTCATTATATTTGGATTTCCAAAAGGTTGCATTATAGACTCATTATTAAGGTCAGAGCATGCAAAGTCAGGGAACAAGTAGGAGAATGCATAACACACTGGCTCTAAAACAGAAAACAGAGTAAGGGTGAAAGGTAGCTATTCAGAGTGGTAGAAAGTTTGAAGTATTGACGTGCAACAATTGTGCTAGGATCATAGTTGCTCGCTGATGCAAATCACTTACATGAATTTTTTAGACTCGGGAATTAAAGCACAATTTTAAATGGAGGGGAGGCTGTGGTGAAGCAGAACGTACACTGGACAAATAACCCAAAGCTCTTTTGAGGCATGGGCTGAAATCCCATCCCAGCAGTATCAAAATTTAGATTAAATTAATTAACGTGGAATATAAAGCTCATCTCTGTAATAATGACTATGACAACTATCACTGGTCACGGCAAAAACCCAACCTCCCTCCCTTTAGAGAACATCTGCCATCCTTTCTTGGTCTAACCTATGTGGTTGATTCTTGACTCTGAAATGGTCAGGAGACCTCTCATGGGCAATTAGGGATGTGCAACAAATGCTTATCCAGGACACACTCATCCCATTAATGAATAATCCCTTTAAAGAAGAGAAATAGTAAATAACACCAAGTTGGATTAATACAGCTAACATAGAACAAAAAGAGAAGAAGCTATTAATCTACTTGAAGAATAGCTGTCTAACTGGAAAATTAATTTCAGTATAACTAAGTGTAAGGAAGTACATTTTGGTATGAAGAATAATGGGCCATACGTGTTTTGGAAAATCAGTTTCTAAAAAGGAGGGACAGAACAGAAGAATTGGCAGTCAAGATACATAAATCATTAACTTGGATGGTACAGACTAATAAGGAGATTTATTAAAACAAAACAGACAAGGGGATTAATTTCTAGGATAGAATTGAAAAGCAGAGAAGTTACGTTAAAAAAGACTGGAACAATACCAGAACTGAAGTATTAAAGACATCAAGAAAAGCTAAACAGGTCGGAACTGTTTTCCTGAAATGTGGAAGACTGAGGGGTAACCAGCACTCCTCAAGGTTATGAGAGGGTTTCATAGGGAAGACATGGAAGATGGCTCTGAAAACTGGACACAATATTGTAACCATTTCACTATTTTAAAAGAAACTAAATATAAGCTGCTGCTGCGGATTTGCTTGCTCCTGCTCCTCCAAAGTGTTTGCTTGAGGCTCAAGTTGGCTTCGAGTAGGGTCAATCGGAACAGGAGATTTGCAAAATCACTCAGTAACCAAGTGAGGTTAACAATAAAGAATAACAGGTTAATCTGATTAAAAACAGAACAAGATATCACTCACTCCATCGCCTGGATACCTTAAGTATAAAGTTCAAGGTGCTCTCAGCTTTTATATGATGGCGTGTTCTATTTGTAGGAAAAGTAGAGCTTGGTCATTGCTTAGACAAATCAAAAGCCACTCCATTCAACTCTCTTTCACACAGAATTCACACTACATCTCAGAAGTATGCATTCTGTGCAAGTAAACCAATCCATAGAATGGCATTAAATATTGCTTTTGATATTGTTTAAACAAGTAATTTGAGTCTATTTAATAACGAGGAGGGCTTTGAGATTAATTTTATTATTTTGGATAGAACAAGAAGCAAAGGAGAATGAGAATAATTAATACTTTAAGTAATTTTTAAAATGCCAAAGTAACACAATTTTAATCATGCATCACATGTATTTAAAAGATTGCTCAACACTTGAATGTATACAACTGACAAACAGAAATGAAACTGTATTTCATTATATAAACTTTACCAAACAGCTTTTGAAAAAGTACAATGAGATGATGTTAGGGCAAATCTTAAGCAGCTTTACAGCTCTGTCATTCATATGGCAGCCAATCTTTTACACCAAGATGTTAAACAATTATATGCTTACATGATAAAAACAAATTAGCTATAAAATATATTTTCATACCGTATATCAAATGGGATGTATTTTGAGCAAGTTTCTGAAACTGATACCTTTCTTTCCCAAAATTTACATAACATACAAAAACAACATTGTAGAGAGGTCTCATCTATGCCAACAGTTTACATATTTTATAATTATTTTCACCAGGTGAAAGTTGCTGTTGCAATGAAAAGAATTTGATCATGTTCAGGTACAACTTTTCCGATTCTCTTCCCTGGACACTATAGCTCTATGCTTCATTAAAAGAAACTCACCTAAATTCAACCGTTACCCTCTCAGTTCTGTTAAATTAAATATCTCTATACCTTGCTTGGCTCCTACTCCACACTATATTGAATCTAACATCATCAGCTTCAATTCCTTCCTCATACCACCTGACTGTCCACGGTTTGCATTCTACACTATTCAGAACAGAACCAACACAGCACTCTCCTTAGTTTGAGTGCCTTCTGAATCATGCAGCTATACTCTGCAATTGTTTCTCCAACTTCATCTACTTCAGTAGATTACACCTTTGAAAATCTCTTCAAAGTTACGTCAATTGGACTCAGTTGGTAGCACTGTCGTGCCTTAAGTGAAAGATCAAACCTCACTGCAGAGCAGCGGACAAAATTTTGGACAAAAATCCAATCCAATCCTGAAAGATTTCTACATTTTGGAATGTATCATGTTTCAGACTAGATTATTAATCCTGCTTCTATGTTCTGTTAGACATAGATCCCACAACATTAACTAAAGAAGAAGACTCATGTTTGACACATCAGTGAATGCATCCCTCTTCAAAGTCACTGTCTGAAACACCCAAAAGATGAAAATGATTGATTAGGGAAAGTGACAGTTCAAGATTTGGGGCTCAGGTGCTCGTTGCCATAGCTGTTGGTACGTGGACTCCATCAACAGACCTGGACCTGATCAACCGGCCACTACAACCAACAACCAGAAGCAGCAGGAACAGAACTAAAGAAATTCCAGAAGATGCAGCACAGAAGAACCTCACAGGAGGCTCCAAAGCACTGAAGACGTCACCTAGACAGGGGACAAAATGTCTGCAGACCAACTTCCCAGCTCGACGAACATACCCACAACTACGGCAAAGTGACAGTAGTACGACTTCAACAACTACGTCTTCACTCTGCCTTACAGAAACAATGAGTGGTGACAGGATAGGAGAAAGTAGAAGGGGGTCAGATGCAGTTTGCCTTGCAAGACGTGTTCCATTGCTGTTGGCATTATGTCCAACAGGTGGTCAAGCTCAGTAGGTAAGCCAGAGCACCTGATGTGAAGGACAAGGCAACAAAACAGATACCTGTTCACACACCATCTAGCGGGAACTGTCCTGAACCTTATTATCTATTGTCGTTGTCCAAGATTCTCTTACCAATCTTTCCGGCAAGAATTATCTGCAGCTTGCTTCCTTATTACACAAACAGTGGAAAACGCTAAATATTTATCTCCAGAGGAAAGGCTTTTAGCCATCACCATTCATTAGACTATTTATTACAGTGTGCATGATTACAATAGTGGAGGGACAGGAACAACTTTTAAGAGCTTAGTGATAAGCAGAAGGTAGTCACAACTGGTGTTTCTTTTTCAATAACAAGTCAATATAGTTGGGGGGAGGCAAGAGAGATGTGCTGGGGAACAAGCAATTGCCAAATCTATAGAGATGGAGAGAAGGTTATATGTTGCTGCAGTACATTCATAAGAAGATGCATGTCTACTTTTCATAAGTTCATTACATCAATATTGCTAGGTTCTGGTGTACATAGGTACAGCTTCTATACTTGCCTGTGTGATGTAAAAAGTTACCAATGAATGCATCATGAAAAAAATTCCAATTTGCATCATCATGGTCTCCACTGCCATTTTAGAAAACCTTCAATACTTCAGATACCCTTCTCCACTTCTTAAGCCATGATGTTACAGTCAGCTGCTAGCCATTTTAATTGCCTCAAGACAAAGTTACCAACCTTCCGGGAAACAGCTGCAAGCAATTCATGAGAAAAATTACCTAAGTATTAAGAATAAATGTTTCTTCTCTAGCTTTAACCACTTTTAACTATTAATTCTACAAATCATTTGAAATGAGGATATCATTTCAATTCAAAGGTCATCCAATCTCTGTTAGCTTTCAATTGTTGTGCAAAGGTAGTCTAGAGTGAGGCAGGAGTTGCCATAAAGCCATTACAGCGAGTATAGGGAATGACCTGTTGGAGTGGCATGCCATATGATGAAAATGCCAGCAATGATTCTGGCTTCTCTTAGTAGCCTTGGTTTAAGATGATGGAGTAGCATCTGGCTTCCTATACCCAGAAGGCAAGCTACCCATGGTGTACACTTTGAATATTTTCTGCATGCCCATCACATGGAACTGAAGAATAACATGGAAAATCATCTCGGGTCTGTGGTGCCTTAGATGGACAGCTACCAAACCTGTGAACCACACGCACATCAAAACCAGTTTCTACATATTTACCAGACTCCATATGGTAACAGAAAACCGACTGCAAGTTTAGTTTTGAGATTTGTAGATTAAAGTGAGGTCTTAAAGAGAAGTTTATTGTGTTACCAACAGGGTTCAACACTCTCCAAACCAACAAGCATATCCAATCCAATCTAGGAAGATCAATCTGAAATTGATCTCCAGGTATGAAAACCAATATTCTGACTTTCCAGAGAGAGCAAACTCAACAAGTTTCCACTTGTCATTGGCTGCATTTAATTTTCAACTAAACACCTAAAATATACTTCTGGGATAAATGTTTCCAGTGCAAACATGTGGTGTGAATGCTTTGTTCTGCCAAGTGAGTATTAAATAGCATTTAGCAATGACTATGAAATTTACTCAATTTACTTGCTGTTCCATGTAAACGTGTTAATTTCCTCTCTGTAACTCCTAGAAAGTCATCAGGAAGATTGTGCAAGTCCACTCAGCAGCTTGAAAAGTTTCAGACAGTGAATTGAGCTGCTATCACCAGAGTTAGCAAGGCATTGGGGCAAGTTCCTGTACAGTGCAGCTGGATCAATCTTTAGATAATGGACTTTCAATCCATTCTTGATCTCAAGCCCCAAGTATGGTGATGATTCCTTTTACTTAATATTCTATTTAAGGAGGTAATAAATTATACGCTACTTCCCAAGAAACATTTGGACAGGTAGGCACAATGCTTTTGAAGGCAAGATTCACTGGAGACCCTCACTGATGATGTTACCTACTCACGGTGATGAAACATCTGAAAACAAACCTTCAAGCTCAGCGAGCTAACCTATCATCAACCTGAGCTACAAATCTTCTCAAAAACTGCGAGCAAGATTTGTTCTTAATGAAATATTGCATTCAATACATTCATAGGGATTTATTTGGATTTAGTACCGTGGAGGAACCAGCTATCGGTGCTGACATCAGCTGAGGTATTCCTTTGGAGTATACCCACCCCAAAGGTATACCTCAGCTGGTTCCTCCACGGTACTAAATCCAAATAAATCCCGATGAATGTATTGACTGCAATATTTCATAACGAACAAATCTAGCTTGCAGTTTTTAAGAAGATTTGTAGCTTAGGTCGATAAGTAAGTTAGCTCACTGAACTGGAAGGTTTGTTTTCTGATGTTTCATCACCATGACTAGCTCAGTTGGATGGACAGTTAGTTTGCAAATCAGAATAATGCCAACAGCGTGGGTTCAACTCTCATATCAGATGAGGTGACCATAGGATTCTCCTTCACAACCTCTTCTCTCGCCTGAAGTGTGGTGACCTCAGATTAAATCACATCCGATCATCTCTCTCAGATGAGAGAACAGCTCTATGGTATGGTGACTAAAGCAACTTCACCTCTACTTACAACTTTAAGATGGAACATACAGTGCAGGCCATAAAACACAGAAGCAGATGTCAGTCATTCAGCAATCAAGTCAGTGCCATTCAATGAAATCTTGGACAATCTGAATGTCTTCAATTCCACTTTCCAACTTTATCCCTATAAACCTTGAATCCCTTAAAGATGTGAAATCAATCTCAACTTTGGATATATTTAATGACCCAGCCTCAAAGACCTCCTATAGTAAATAATTCCACAGATTTACAACCTGCAGACGAATTTACTCCTTATCGATGACGTTAATTTGAGATTATACCCACTGGTCATGGGGAAACAATTTCTCTGCACTTACCCTGTCAAGCCCCCTAAGATTCTGATACGTTTCAATAGGTTCTCCTCTCATTATTCTAAACTCCAAAGAGTACAGGCCCAATGGACTCAATCTCTACTTACAACACTAGGGATCAACTTGGGGAGCCTTTTCTGGACTGCCTCCATTGCCATTCTATCTTTCCTTAGATAAGGAGACTAAAACTGTTCTAGTTGTGGTCTGACTAATGCTTTAAATAGTTTAGCAAGACTGCTCTATTTTTATTTCTCATTCTCTTGGAAATAAAGGCCAACATTCCTGCATTCTAGCTTTTTGTAACTCATGTTTTGGATCTCCAAATGCAGCCTCTGCGCTGCAGGTTTTCTGCATTCTTCCCCATTTAAATAATATTCTTCCCGTCCAAGTGTTTTCCCCACATATGCCAAGTTTTGTAATCCCTGCATTATGAACTACATCTGAGCAGGTACAAGAAGTGCTCACCTCTAGTCCTGTGGCACAATATATACACAAACTAAATTCTTATCGCTGGTGTTAAAGCACTGAAGGTGGTCAGTAGAAATCCATTGGAAAAAGCAGAGTAGAAGATAAAGGCTGAAGAGTTTTTCCCAAAAGCTGTCAAATTTAAGTGTTGCATCAAATCCGTTGGGGCTAAACACTTGATCAACAGTGGAGTAAAAATAAGCTACTCATCCCTGGAACATTTTCAATTAGATCATATATAGTTCATCTTTATTTCAAAGTCCATTCACCTGCCCAGGATCGACAGTTCCAGCTATGCTTACCAAACAGAAATCTAAGCAAAAGGCTTCAAATTCCATCAGCCATTTTGATAGATTTTTGTACCTGCTCACCAATAACACAAAACCCAAAGACGAGACCATTTGTTCCTCCACAGTTCTTAATCTCCTGATAGCAACTTTTTATTTAACCTACTTTTCTAAACTACCTGCTCAGAGAGGTTATCACACCTCTAACAGCAAATGAGACTTGAACCTGGACCTTCCAATTAAGGGGTAAGGACACTTCCACTGTTCCACAAGAGGGCCCCAGAAAAAAAATATTCAGATGTGTGTTTCCTGGAACGAGGCGGATGACTTCACAACAGCCATTAATAAACTGAAATCAGCTCATTTTGACTATTCATGTAATCATGTTCCCATCATGTCTGCCAACCTAGTGTCACCTGCCAACTTGAATTTCTACAAGCTATATTCTCAGTATAGATTCCTGGGACTTGTTATGTTCTTCTGAACAAAATATATCTTTTTGTCATGCTTTCCTTGCTCTCCGTATATCCCTTTCCCTACATTTTTCTTCCTACTTTCCAAATAATCACTGACCCATATTACCCTTGGATTTTGTGTGCTTTATTTTTTCTAAGAATCTATCGTTAAAAAAACCTTCTGGAAATCCATTGAAGCAGCAGTTTCTACAGTAGGGGACTTTGAGTCCAGGAGGTATAACGCCAAAGGAAACAAATTGACAGCATTCCACACCAAATCCTGCCGTGCATGCTTCATCAAGCTGTCAACTACCTGGAGCCAGAGAAAGTAAATTAGTACACTGCGTTTATTGTAGCCCACATTCCTGGTTAGGAAATGTAAATTCCCAATGTAGGGCTGAACTAACTCCCAAATGAACTAAGTTTAGATGAAATTATAGGAGGCTGGTAGGTTATCAAGATTAGAATACTGCTGCATTTCAGATTTTGGGTCACAATTAGCACTTAAAGGATAAATAAAAATTCCTAACTTCTGTAACACCTCTCAGCCAGGTCTCCTGGCCCAGAAATACAGACAGTATCACTGATCCAGAAGAGCCCTGAGAGATACTTTGTTACAGGTATTTTTAATCCACCTTTTGTGATGACACTCCTCTGAAGCAAGGGAGGTTTGAACATAGGCCTTCTTCTGGCTCACTACTACTATTCCACAAAAGTCCTTAAAATTCACAACCTGTGATCGTCAGGAATTGAATTAGGTCAATCTGCTCAGAAGGCAGCAATGGTCACCACTGTACTATCATTGCTGACTAAATCGGACTTGTATGTACTGGTATAATCACCTTATTATGACACACATCTGGGGCCAATGGGACTTGATTCCCTTGAATCCATCCTTCTGGCACTATTTTGTTATATGTTTACCAATTGTTAGAAAACTACCCAATTAACTTCTCTAAAAAAATACAAAAAGAACAGGTCATTAATTTGTTCTATTCAATGCAAAGTTGGCTCTGTTCACGCTGGCAGGTATGTGAAATTGAACAGGGGATTTTAAGATGGCGTTTAGGCTAATAATGCCCAAAATAAATGCCAAATCTATTTGAAGGTTAAATCCTCAGAGCCAATGAATAGAACAATTGACTTTAGCTCTGCTTGTTTAGCAGCCAAAACAACCAGAGCAAAATAATTACTTACATCATCTGATTGCGGAGGGCTCTTGTGGCACAGTGGTCGTGTCCCTATCTCTCAGTAAGGAGGCTGGCTCAAGGTTCAAGCTCCATATGCTCCAGAGGTGAGTAATAACATCTCTGAACAAGTTAATTAGAAAACATTTGTTGCGTAGTCAGGTGGGAGATCAACACCAAAACTTCACTCATTCAAGGGATGTCTTTATTGGTTACCATACCAACGCATTTACAGTGGAGGTAAAAGCTACATCAGGGCACGAAATCCATATTGGAAGGCTCCTCTTCAAGTTTACTTTTTGGTTTTCAATGGCTGCTTTTTCATTCTCACTAACTCCATTTTAAATGATGCAATCACATGGTAACATTACTTTCTGTACTGATATATGTACTGTGTGATATTTTGCTAAAGGAAGCAGAATTAGAAGAATTCACCAATACCAACATCAATAATCAACAAACACCATTAAACTTAAAGCCCCGACACACAAAGAAGCATTAATTACACAGACACACAGGATTTAAATTGGCAGAAGACAACACATTATAAGCTGGCAATTACTACTCCTCAAAAATAACTTACGCAAACTTGAATACATAAAAATCTTCAACTTGCAGATTTGTGAGATCACATCACATATCCACAACATTTTAACCAACCTTAATACACCAAACAATAATTTAACAGCTGACTTACTGCTCATTACTAAAGCATCCATGGTGTATTCAACACACAGTTCCTGAATATACGCAGCATTAAGCTAGAGATTCCACATTCATGTGGAAGTGATTTTCTCAGTGATTTCAAGTTCTCAAAGATTATTTGAAAGCTTTAAAACTATTCTCCCTGCTTTGTTACTTGTCTCTCCGTCCCAAACTTTGTGACCTTCCAGTCTACTCACCACACTCACCCCTCGCCTTGCAGCCTCCCGTCCCTCTCTCCTTGCTCCCATCCCCTTGTAGCTTACCCATTTTCTCCCAACGTTACCTTGTGGATTTCATATCTCCCCAACTCCTTCCCCTTTGGTCTTCCCATCTATATCTCCAGCACACCATCTGTCTCTCCCTTAGCATCTTCAGCCTGTCCCTCCTCCACAAATGTGGCTTCCCCTCCCCCTGTGACCACTCCATTTCCCTTACCAAAACCCCCCCTCCCTTTTTAGCAATCAGGGACCACCACCACCTCAGCTGCTTTGGCATTTCCTCCTCCTCATCCCAAAAGCCTCCCTGACCCCTCCCTCCACCCCTGCTTCCTCTCCCCACATCTTTTTGTGATTCCCCTTCCTCACTTCCAACCCCACCCTCCCACACAATTCCCGCTCCCCCTGCAGCATTCTTGGCTTGATCTCTTCCCCTCAGTGTCTCCTGTACCCCTAAATCCCCCAGATGCCGTCTCCCTCACCTCTCAAAACTCTGCAGCGATCTGGTCTGTCCAACCCCATCCGCATTACACCCTCCCGCTTTCCCAACTTTCCCTCAGTCCAAATCCTCTTCCCTTCTCCCATCATCCATTTCCTACATTCCCCATTCCTTGCTGCCCAGTAAAATCCCTCCTATGTAAGATAAAACTGTTTCTGATGACATCTTATCACTAAACCTTGAGAGTTTGGACAATCGAAACATGTAGTAGCACAGTCACCTCCTGATCAATAAGCTCCCTCTCCACTTGAACTCTGATGCGGAACACACACTGCTTTTAAGTTAAACTGATATGGGTTTAAATTGTGTCTTCAATGCCTGCAAAATCTCTTTTTCGCTTTTCTGCCATTCGGTAAGACCTGAAAGACTTTGTTTAGCATTTATAACAGGGTACTCATCTGATTTGTTCATTGTTTTTACTGAATTCTGCAGCTACTTCATAGTTTTACCACTCTGTGGAAAAATTTTCAATTCTGTTTCATGTTTAATTTTTGCAGAAGTAGGGGTAGAAGATTTATCTGCTATTTTGACCCAAATCCAAAGCTGCAAACTAATTTTTTTTTAAGGTAAACTTCTTCTTTGTTTCCTTCTGTAAGTCCATATATTTTCAGCTTACCATTTCTGACACAACGTAATAAGTGACATCTGGGATGGTTGCCATAGACTGCACACAAAAGAACTTAGAGTCAGAGTCCCACAGCACAGAGACAGATCCATGCCGACCAAAATGTCCATCAATGCTAATTGCATTTCCCTGCACTGAGCCCCACATCCTTCCAATCCTTTCCTATCCATGTATTTGTCCAAACATCTTTTAAATGTTGTTAATCTACCTGCCTCAACCACTTCAACTGGCAGCTCATTCCATATGTGTACCACTCTGTGTAAAAAAGTTGCTTCTCAGGTTCCCTTTTATTGTTTCCCCTCAAACTTTAAACTGATGCCTTCCAGTCCTTGATTCCCCAAACCTGGGAAAAAGACAGTGCATTCACCCTATCTTTGCCTCTCAGCACCTTAAACGGTTCTATAAGAACCTCCCCTCAGTCCCCTATACTCTAAAGAAACCATCCTACCTTGTCCAACCTCTCCCTATAATTCAGATTGTTGAGTACTGACAACATCCTTGTAAATCTCTTCTGCACTCTATACAGTTTAACAACATCCTCCATAAAGCAAGGTGACCAGAACTGAACACAATACTCCAAGTACGGCCTCACCAATGTCCTGTACAACTGCAACATAAGTTCCCAAGTTCTATACTCAATGCCCTGATTGATAAAGGCCAGTGTGCCAAAACTGCCTTGTCTACCTGTAACTCCACTTTCAGAGAACCATGCACCTGAACTTCAAGGTTCACTTATAACAGAGGTAGAGATCAGATGACTGGCAAGCCAGTTAATATGTCAAGTACATTTGCATTTCTTCAAACACCCACCTTTCTCAATTTTGGTCTCAACGATTCTCCCTCCTATTCCTCCCTACTTTGATAGATGCCAGTTCATCCTGATCTCTGCTATACATGTCTCACACCAGATTTCACTAATCTATGTTGATGCTAGATAATGTCGGGTCCTTGCATCCCAGCACGTCCCTTTTAGAACCAGATGTCAAATTCTCCTCAGAGACATACTACAAATAAATAGACCCTTCAATCGCTCCAGGTCCATACTGAGCATAATCCCATGCCAGAATAGTCATGCCAGCCCCGGTGTCTGTCTGCAGTACATGCTCACACACACTAAAAAATGTGCACGTTCATCTTCTAAAGCTACAGGACATGCACTGATGAGCAGACATTCAGTTCACCCCTTGCTAAATTTTCTCTTTTGCTTGATACCCAGTTTTCTGTTTCCTCCTCCACCATTTTTCTAAATGAGGAAGCACACAAAAATGAAAATAGTTCTGCCTCCAGGGTTTCAATAGGTATTTGACCAAAACACTTTACCAAACAAGCAAACTATTATTCTGAATTATTTCCAGGCTTTTAAATCAGTTCAGACTGATGATGTAATGCTTCAACTTATTTAGACACCATTCTGTTTGCAACATGCAATCTTGCCAGCAAAAAGGTAAACCACAGCCTGAAACATGACCAGGAATAGAGAGAGAGCGAGAGAGAGAGCGAGGTGGAGAAAAAGAGACAGATAGATAGACGGCTACATCTAGACAGGAAGCTATCTAAGACAGCACCCAGTACTAGATACGCAATGCTGGATCAGAAGTTACGATGAAATGTGATGGGAATGGACTATGATAATACTGCAGCTAATTAAGCACAGATTGAGGGCTGAACCCTGTGCCTTTGAGTCTCTGTGGTTCAGCTATACATTGGATAAAGCCATGAAAGTGCTAAACTGAGAAAGAATAGTTTTAAACATACCAGATAATGTGAGTTGAAAAACATAATTTTTGCACTTTAGCTGCACAAGGCAAAGTACTCCCTAGTTTGACAATACTACAGGAATTATTACTGTGTTTATATAATAGGAGCATGTGTAGCCATATGAGCCTTCTCCACCACATTGCACCATCATGGCTAACCTCCTAGTGGCAGTAATTCTACTTTCCTTCCTGCCACCCAGCCCTCAATTATCCTCAACTTCCTTACAGAATCTGTCTAACTCAGTTAAATAACCCAACTTTCACTGCTCTCAGTGAAAACATTCACACAGCATCTACCTTGGCAAGCCCCCAACAGATGTTTCAATAAGATCATCTCACATTCTTCTAAATGCAGAATATAGGCTCATTAACCTTCAGCCCAATGATCAGCATAGTAAACATTCTCTGAAGAGTCTCCCACCCCTCCTTAAGGATATCAAATCTGCACACAAGACATTCATGCACTCACACCAATGCCCTATATAACTTTGATACTCCATCCCCCTTGCAATAAAGGCCAACATTCCTTGTGCCTCCCTAATGACTTCCTGTACTTGCATGCTGTCTTTGTGCTTCAGTTACAAGATGTCCCAGATCCCTCTGCACCATAGCATCTTGCAGTCTCTCAAATTCGCTGATTAGATTAGATTACTTACAGTGTGGAAACAGGCCCTTCGGCCCAACAAGTCCACACCGACCCACCAAAGCGCAACCCACCCAGACCCATTTACCCCACACTACGGGTAATTTAGCATGGCCAATTCACCTAACCTGCACATCTTTGGACTGTGGGAGGAAACCGGAGTACCCGGAGGAAACCCACGCAGACACAGGGAGAACGTGCAAACTCCACACAGACAGTCGCCAGAGGCTGGAATCGAACTTGGGTCTCTGGCGCTGTGAGGCAGCAGTGCTAACCACTGTGCCACCCATAATTTCTCACTCTTCCTGTCAAAGTGGGCAATCTCACAAAATACTCCATCTGTCACATTTTTTGCCCCATCACTTAATCTAACTATATCCCTTTTTTGACTCTCAGTATCCTTTCCTCAACTTGGTGTCCCAACTATCTTATTAGCATCAGCAAACCTCGATACAATACTCTCAAGTCATTTCATCAAGTTCATTAATATAGATTGTAAGTGCTTGAGGCTCTAGAACTGATGTCTGTTGCACTCCACAAGTGACAGTTTGTTAAGCTGAAAAATAACCACTGTTTCCTGTCAGCCATAGCCTTCCAAGCCTCCTGGAAAACTGAAGGAAAGCATGTATTGTACCTTTTTCAATAAAAGTGAAGGATAAACCTGGCGAGTATGGGTCAGTTATTTTAATGTTAGTGGTAGCGAAGCATTTTAGAAATTAAGAGTCATTTGGACAAGCATGGATTTAATATAAAAAAGCTGAAAAATGTGTTGCTGGAAAAGCGCAGCAGGTCAGGCAGCATCCAAGGAGCAGGAGAATCGACATTTCGGGCATAAGCCCTTCTTCAGGAATGAGGAAGGTGTGCCAAGCAGGCTAAGATAAAAGGTAGGGAGGAGGGACTTGGGGGAGGGGCGTTGGAAATGCGATAGGTGGAAGGAGGTTAAGGTCCTTCCACCTATCGCATTTCCAGGGTAATAGGCCGGATAGGTCAGGAAGAAGACTGCAGGTCAAGAAGGCAGTGCTGAGTCTGAGGGTTGGGACTGAGATGGGGGGGGAATGAGGAAGCTGGAGAAATCTGCATTCATCCCTTGTGGTTGGAGGGTTCCTAGGCGGAAGATGAGGCGCTCTTCCTCCAGGCGTCGTGTTGCCATGGTCTGGCGGTGGAGGAGGCCAAGGACCTGCATGTCCTTGGTGCAGTGGGAGGGGGAATTAAAGTGTTCAGCCACGGGGTGGTTGGGTTGGTTGGTGCGGGTGTCCCAGAGGTGTTCTCTGAGACATTCCGCAAGTAGGTGGCCTGTCTCCCCAATTCAGAGGCGGCTACATCGGGTGCAGCAGATGCAGTAAATGATGTGTGTGGAGATGCAGGTGAATTTGTGACGGAATGGAAGGATCCCTTGGGGCCGAGGAGGGAGGTGAGGGCGCAAGTTTTGCATTTCTTGTGGTTGCAGGGGAAGGTGCCGGGAGTGGAGGTTGGGTTGGTGGGGGAGGTGTGGACCTGACGAGGGAGTCACGGAGGGAGTGGTCTTTCTGGAACGCTGATAGGGGAGGGGAGGGAAATATATCCTTGATGGTGGGGTCTGTTTGGAGGTGGCGGAAATGACGAAGGATGATACAATGTATATGGAGGTTGGTGGGTGGTAGGTGAGGACCAGTGGGGTTCTGTCCTGGTGGCGATTGGAGGGGCAGGGTTCAAGGGTGGAGGAGCGGGAAGTGGAGGCGATGCGGTGGAGGGCATCGTCGATCACGTCTGAGGGGAATTTGCGGTCTTTGAAGAAATGGCCATCTGGGCTGTTCGGTACTGGAATTGGTCCTCCTGGGAGCAGATGCAGCGGAGGCGAAGAAATTGGGAATATGGGATGGCATTTTTACAGGGGGCAGGGTGGGAGGTGGTGTAATCTAGGTAGCCGTGGGAGTTGGTCGGGTTGAGTCGCCCGAGATAGAAATGGAGAGGTCTAGGAAGGGGAAGGAGGAGTCGGAGATGGTCCAGGTAAATTTGAGGTCAGGCTGGAAGGTGTTAGTAAAGTGGATGAACTGTTCAACCTCCTCGTGGGAGCACGAGGTAGCGTCGATACAGTCATCGATGTAGCGGAGGAAAAGGTAGGGGGTGGTGCCAGTGTAGCTGCGGAAGATGGACTGTTCCACATATTCTGTGAAGAGGCAGACATAGCTGGGGCCCATGCGGGTGCCCATGGCTAATCCTTTGGTTTGGAGGAACTGGGAGGATTGGAAAGAGAAGTTGTTCAGAGTGAGGACCAGTTCAGTCAGTCCAAGGAGGGTGTCAGTGGAAGGGTACTGGTTGGTACGGCGGGAAAGGAAGAAGCAGAGGGCTTTCAGGCCTTCATGATGGGGGATGGAGGTGTATAGGGATTGGATGTCTATGGTGAAGATAAGGCGTTGGGGGCTGAGGAAGTGAAAATCATGGAGGAGGTGGAGGGCATGGGTGGTGTCCCAAACGTAGGTGGGGAGTTCTTGGACTAAAGGGGACAGGACTGTGTCAAGGTATGCAGAGATGAGTTCGGTGGGGCAGGAGGAGGCCGAGACGATGGGTCGGTCAGGTTTGTGGATTTTGGGCAGGAGGTAGAAGTGGGCGGTGCGGGGTTGTTGGACTATGAGGTTGGAGGCAGTGGATGGGAGATCCCCTGAGGTGATGAGGTTATGGATGGTCTGGGAGATGATGGTTTGGTGGTGGGAGGTGGGGTCATGGTCAAGGGGGCAGTAGGAGGAGGTGTATGCAAGTTGGCGTTTAGCCTCAGCAATGTAAAGATCAGTGCGCCAAACTACCACCGCGCCTCCCTTGTCTGCTGGTTTGATAGTGAGGTTGGGGTTGGAGTGGAGGGCTGCACGTTGCGAGTGTGAGAGGTTGGAGTGGGTGAAAGGGGTGGACAAGTTTGAATAGATCGAGGGCGGATAAGAGGCCAGTTCCAACCCTCTGACTCAGCACCACCTTCTTGACCTGCAATCTTCTTCTCAACCTCTCCGCCCCCACCCCCTCTCTGGCCTATCACCCTCACCTTAACCTCCTTCCACTTATCGCATTCACAACGCCCCTCCCCCAAGTCTCTCCTCCCTACCTTTTATCTTAGCCTGCTTGGCACACCTTCCTCATTCCTGAAGAAGGGTTTTGCCCGAAACGTCAATTCTCCTGCTCCTTGGATGCTGCCTGACGTGCTGTACTTTTCCAGCAACATATTTTTCAGCTCTGATCTGCAGTCCTCACTTTCTCCTATTTAATATTAAAAAAACAGCTAGCACAGGATTTTTCAATGACAATTTGTGTTAAACTGATACAGCGGTACAGTTAATAGTAGGAACCTTCAAAGGGTGTGTGATAAAGGGGAAGGAATACGACGGATTGAGAATTAGTGAAGGAATAGGAGGTGGAAAAGGCAGCTGAGCTGCTGTTTGTAATCTTCATTGCAATAGAGTTCCTGAAGTCCTTGTACTTGCTGGAGCTGAGGGATGGTGTTATGGGTGTCTTTAAAATAAATAAAAAAATACTGTCATCTTATATCATTAACAATGAAAAATGATACAAACTCAGTACACTTAAAGAGAACAAAGTGAAAAATGTTCAGTTTTAGCAGCATGAATAAAAACTGGCTTAATTACAATGGAAAATTCTGAAGTGACGGCACTTCTGCTAAAGAAAAACAGCAAATGCATATTGTCAAACAATTCATATGACACATAGTTGTTTTAGAATTCAAGGTCGAGGGACAATAGTTTTTCAAAAGAAAAATAGTGCCATTTTAACAGGCATGCCAATCACATTTCAATGGCTTTGAATTAAAATTTCCAAATATTAAACGGCCATTTTTATGCTGATATAACAGGAATTTCATACTTCAATGATACACAAAAATCCATCATTATGTATGACTGCAATCTCAGGGCAACTGAAACTTTGGTCAGCACCTCCACAAGTCTACATGTGAATGTGGGATATCAGTGAGGTGAAATAGCACACTTTTAACTCAAATGGAAACTTTCACCAGCATTCCACCAATCTACAAGCATGATGCAATTTACATGCTGAGCAATATGCTTTGCCCAGTTACGACCTGAAGTATAATCCACAATAGGTAACAGTAAAGTTGCCATAGTTCTTCTGCAACATAGGACTTGCGTCTCATTAGAGACCGGTGACTAATGGTGGTTTAACCTTGGGTCATCATGCCTCAGGCGAGGGGAGAGATTGAGAAGGACAGCCCCTCATAGTGCAGGAATTGAAGTCACACTATTGGCATCACTCTGCACTGCAAACTAACCATCCAGCCAAATGAACCCCCACCCTACAATCCACATTTCACTTCTGCTGATTCTTATCATGAACAGTAATGCTAATCCAAACACACCCACCCTGTTAAAGTCTAATTTACCACTCAATTTGTTAAAGAATATTAATTTTTGTTTTATTCCCATTTACTAAAAGGAAGAGAACTAAAATATTTTAACAGACACTGCACACAACACTCAAAAGGTCTTGCCTGTAACTATATTTAACAAAATCTCAAGTCTATGAGCTCATCCATACAGGCAAAGCTCTCACTACGTAGGCAAATAAAAATATAGCAAGTCCACCAGACATTCCAAACATACTGCTGCACTGAATAACAGAAACAACATAGTCTCGTATGAATGCCAGGGAAATATGTCCAAGAAATGCAAAAAGCAATAGGCATTTTACCTTCATGGAAAAGGTTTCCAAATCCTCGTATAGCACAGCTCTTAGTTACCCCCACCCCCCACTGTTAATGTCAGTTTTTAAAAAAAATATGACAATTTCTTCTTGCTACTTCTCATATAGTTTAACAGACTACTGAACAATGTGATACGTTGCCTAAAACAGCTCAGTATATCACCTTTATTTATGGACACATAACTCGACTCAGCAATTCTTAATATAATTTCATTCAATGGTGAGCAATCAGCTTACTCTCAAGGTCTCTCAGACCCTGGATGACAATGTAAGTAGCTAAAAGCTACTTTTCCAATCATTCCTTTTAAATGGTGTTTACTTACTTGATCACGGTCTCCTGCAAAGCAACAGCTCTTCATAGTGCAGGAATTGAAATATCCTTGGTTATCAAACTCAAACACAGACTGTGGCGAATGAATGTCATATAATACTGGAGGGAGGCGACGCCGCAGTGCCAACAGCTGGGTCCCACTACTATTGAAGCGGACACTCATGGCACTCTGCATAGGAAGTTTTCCTCCATAACGGAGCAAGGAGCTACAAGAAGAACACAGGGGGTTACAAGAAATCCTAGCAGACTACCCACCTGCATAAATTCTGATTATTAATGCACTTTTATCTTTGCCACAAGTTTCTGTTGTTTAGAAATCTGTAATAAACCCATCTGCCTCAGACAAGGAACCAATGTTTTCAGAGAAAAACAACTTCTGCTCAGACATGTGAACTCTGCATGTTGATTAAGCAGCATCTTTTCACACCACAATTAACCGATTGCAGATTTGTCCAGAAACAGAAGCTCAATTGATAATGCAAGAATTCATATTGTCCTCAAATTCACTGGTTGAGAGTTAGCAAAACGCCTTCAGGAATAATGTATTTCAAGTCAACCCTTTCACGCTGGGATCGAAATCACTGGAATCCAGTGTTGCAGGTTTAGAGTTTTCTGACTTTTATTTCATTATTTCAATTAATGTGCCAAAATCATAAATCTTTCATAATTCTCTAACTTCACTGCCCACCAATCACAATCTCCCCTTCCAAATATTAGCTTTAGCATAATCGAAAACATATTTAAAAAGTGAGAATCTTAATGCAAATAAAATTAGGAACAGAAATATAATCTTCAAGACATGTTAGATACTCAAAGATTTCTGGATACAATGCAAACATACCTATTCTGTACATTGAACGCAGTATCAGAAAATATTTTGATCTACAACAGGATATTCATTGGCTTATTTATTTGTGAACACCTCAGGCTGTAAAGCTGATTATAGTGCATTAGAAGACATTAAATGTCACACAATCAGTCTATTAGTATACCACAATAAGCCACAAGTATTCTACCAGAACTGTCACAATGAATTCCCAATTTTTTCCAAAGTTCAGGCATTGAGACACATCTCTGAAGGAGGTGATACTTGGAAGCCAGGTCCTGTCGCCCAGAGATAGGGACAATGCTACTGCGTCACAAGAACCCTTTGACATTCCCAATCAAAGTTGACTGCCCCTCAGTCTGGTGTTTAGTGAGTGATTATGAGCATGGGAGAGAACAACAGAGGCACAAATAGATTGAACTTTGCTGGTAGATTTATTTGTTCCAATAATACATTTATTGTATAAAAATATCCCCATTCAACACCAACAGAAATAAGTATCCTGTTCCTCATGCGGCCTGTAGCTTTTCAATGAAAATCCACAAGGAGCATTCTAACTTAACATTTTTATTCACTGCGCGAGTTTAGAATTTCCTTGACAGAAATTGGTACTCATGTATCGCTGGTACGACTGCACAATACAGCCAAAGTCAGATGTCCTATAAATTAAAAATATTCACCTCGAGGATGACTAACAAAGTGCTGAGAGTAGTTCTAGAAATAAGAAAAAAAATTATTTTCTAACAACAACACCAACTCTTCTAGTTACTCAAACCTCTAATTATAACAGTAGTCTCAATTTTATATATTCTTGTTTTCTCCAGACTATAACTGGAATCTCATTGTGTATGGATTCAATTTATTATAGGAGGATCTTACTAAATCCTGCATCTTCAGTTGACAGCTTCCCATAGCACAAATAAACATTTTGAAATTGGTTTTGAAATAATAACTTTGAACCTAAATAAAAATAACTAAAATCTAAGAATTAAGATACAATATTTTGCTTTCTTCAATTTAAAAGTTATCCATTTTTTTTTCCATCAATTATATTTCTTCCACTACTGGATTGCTGAATAATGACAAATTTACAAGAAAATGTACGCATCCTCCTTCCTTATTAACAGATTTTCTGAACTAATCTATGAGAATATTTTGCTTAAAAATTTCAAAAAGAATTTCTCAGAACTCTTGGCCAAGGCAACAAAGTATGGAAAGTTGATCAAGCATTTTACATTTGTAAACAATAGAGAACAACCAATCTGTAACTGCAGTCAAAAGCCATTCCAATACAAGTTGTATAATTTGGTCAATAAGAATAGAACTCGTCTTGCTTCCTGTTAAAACGCTTGTCTTTACAAACTTCCTCAGAACAAACTGATAAAAGTTTGGGCAGCACAGTGGCTAGTACTGCTGCTTCACAGCACCACGGACCCAGGTTCGATTCCCACCTCGGGCAACTGTCTGTGTAGAGTTTGCACATTCTCCCCGTGTCTGCATGGGTTTCCTCCCACAACCCAAATATGTGCAAATCAGGTGAACTGGCCATGCTAAATTGCCCATTGTTGCATTGGTCAGGGGTAAATGTAGGGAAATAGTGGGTTACTCTTCAGAGGATCAGTGTGGACTTGTTGGGCCAAATGGTCTGTTTCCACACTGTAGGGAATCTAATCTAATCAAAATGGCAGACTCGATCTAAAAGATAGCCGAAGTGCTTACTTCAACCATGTATTTCCCTATCATGGTTTAAGGCACTCAGTTATAATTAAAAGTATATCATTATTACTAATTATTAGAAAAAGCTGGTACGCTGTACAGATCATAAGTTGTTTTTCTAAGACCTTGAAGAGTTCATTAAAAACTCTCAGTTTGTTCATCTACAGAAGATAACCTTTTAAAAATATTAATTGTAAACCCATGCTAGCCAATGATATGGTTGCTGATTTACAAGCCAAAAGGAGAATAACACATTCTACTGCTTAGTGTTAAAACAATACAAAGGCACCCAGTCTAAAATGACCGTTAGCTCATCTTTCAACTGCGGAATCAATTACTTTGAGAGATTTACACATACGTATCCAGCCACAGTGGCTGTGGCTTTGAAAGTGCCTGCGAGAGAAAGGAGACTGTCATGTCCTTTTTCCAGTTGTCTGATATGGATGATTGAACAAGTGAGATGAGCAAATGTGGATGTAGGTTTGCTTGCTGAGCTGGAAGGTTTATTTTCAGACATTTCTTCACCATACTAGGTAACATCTTCAGTGAGCCTCCAAGTGAAGCTCTGCTGGTGGTTCCTGCTTTCTATGTTTGGGTTTCCTTCGGTTGGTGATGTCATTTCCTGCGGTGACATCATTTCCCATTCTTTTTCTCAGGGGGTGATAAACGGGGTCCAAGTCAATGTGTTTGTTGATAGAATTCTGGTTGGAATGCCATGCTTCTAGGAATTCTCGTGCGCGTCTCTGTTTGCCATGTCCTAGGATGGTTGTGCTGTCCCAGTTGAAGTGGTGTCCTTCCTTGTCTGTATGCAAGGACACTAGTGAGAGGGGGTCAGGTTGTTTTGTGACTAGTTGATGTTCATGTATCCCGGGATAAGGAAAGACACTACTTCAACTGGGGCAACACATCCATCCTAGGATAAGCCAAACAGAGACACACATGAGAATTCATTGAAGTATGGCATTCCAACCAGAATTCCATCAACAATCTCATTGACTTGGACTCCATTTGCCACCCCGAGTAAAAAAAAAACAACAGGAAATGACATCACCACGGGAAATGACATTGCCAACCCAAGGAAACCCAAACATATAAATAGAAAGCAGGAAACACCAGCAGTGCTTCATCTGGAAGCTCACCGAAGATGTTACATAGTTTGGTGACGAAACATCTGAAAATTAACCTTCCAGTTCAGCCAGCAAACCTACATCCAGAACCTCAACCTGAGCTACAAATCTTCTCAAAATGAGCAAATATTTGTCAAATGAACCATTTTTTGATCACCAGCATCAATAGTACTTTCTGCATTTAATATTTTCTATGCAGAGATCCAAATAATCAGCAGAAATATTTTTAATGCTTAAAGATATTAAGCTGTCAACCTCTTTTCTCTCAAATTACTTTATAACTAAAAAGATTCAACTTTTACATGGCACACATTACATGGGGAAAATATCAAAGGAGTTCACATAATTACTGAGAGTATAACTACCTAACACAGGTAATTGAGAGAACATACAAACATTTAAAGGAACTCCTGAAGTTCAAATTACACATCCATCATTATTAGATATTACAAAACTTCAAGTTCTCTACTTATATTTTTAAAAAGTCATATGTAATACCACCAGACTGACTCAAAGCTCTTACAATCCCACACTCTCTCCTCAGAAACATACATCTTGAAGTAATTCATACGGGTGGCACAGTGGCTCAGTGGTTAGCACTGCTGACTCACAGCACCAGGGTCCCAGGTTCAATTCCAGCCTCGTGTAACTGTCTGTGTGGAGTTTGCACATTTTCCCAGTGTATGCGTGGGTTTCCTCCGGGTGCTCCGGCTTCCTCCCACATTCCAAAGATGTATAAGTCAGGTGAATTGGCTGAATTGGCATAGAGTTAGGTACATTAGTCAGAAGGAAATGGTCTGGGTGGGTTACTCTTCGGAGGGTGTGTGGACTTGTTGGGCTGAAGGGCCTGTTCCCACACTGTAAGGAATCTAATCAGTCAGCCAACAACATCCCTTCAGTCCTAGTCCTAATCATCTTCATGCCCAGTCATTTGGCCCCCTACAAACAAGACCTTCCAGATATAACAAGAAAAATGAAACAGTTCTAAAATCAAGTCCAGCATGTCTTAAGCTGTAAATGTTAACTATGCAGCCAAGAGTGACAGCTAATGCATTTAAACCAAATCTACAAAAGAAACAGTAATCGTCCAGATTGTAATGAACAAATTAGACCCCTGGATTCCTAAATAAATTGTGTATTTTTAACTAAAAAATTAAAACATTCTGAGGTCACATCAAAACTTGAAATACTAACTCTGTCTTTCTTTCCACAGCTGCTGATTCTTTCCAGCACTTTGCTTTTATTTCGGATTTCCAGAATCATGATTTTTACAGCTAGCACTCATTAAATTTACCCTTCATATCCAATAATGCTTCAGGGAAGTCCCTTTTTTTTCCCAAAAATTTGCTCATAGGATGGAAGCATTACTTGCAAGGCCAACATTAATTGTCCATCTCTAATTGCTTTGAGGAGGTACGATGAGTTGCCTCCTGAACCAGTGTAGTCCATGCGGTTTGGTTTAAGGGAGTTCTAAGATTTCGACACAGAGACAATGATGGAACAGTGATATATTTCAAAGTCACACTAATGGATAACTCTGACAGGAACCTGCAGATAGCAATATTCCCATTTGCCAGTTTGTTCTTCTGGATAATCAAAACTGTAGGTTTGGAAAGCAACATTAAATAATCCTTGGCAAGTGCATCAACAGTGGTTCTTTTACATGATACACACTGCATCCACAGTGTGCTAGTGGAGGAGTATGTGAATATGGTAAATGAATTGTTAATCAAGCAGGCTATTTCATAGGAGATTACATCAAACTTCGAATGTTGTTACATTATATTTATCCAGGCAGATAGGGAAACACTGTCAGACGTGACTTGTACCTTGTTGATGCTGTACAGACATTAGGAAATCAGAAAGTGGTTAGTCCAGAATATCTAGCTTCTCAGTATTTATGTGGTTTGCCCTGCTTATTTTTTGTTTCAATGGTGAATCACAGGATGTTGGCACCAGTGGTTTCAGCCAAGGCAATACTATTGAATATTAAGGGAATACGACTAGATTCCCTCATTGGAGGGGGTCCTTTCCCAGCATTTGCGTGGTAGAAATGTCATTTGCCACTTATCAACTCAAATATGAATCTTGTCCAGATCTTCTTACCCATTTCATTCTCCGAAGAATTGCAAATGAAACTGAACATTATGTGACAATTAGTGAATATCCCAGTTCTGTTCCTACAGCAGAGCAAAGGTTGTTGATGAAGCAACTGCAAATAGTTGGGCCTCGGACAATGGTCCCAGGAACTCCTCCACCAATTTCCTGGGACTGAGATAATAGGTCTCCAGAAACTACAACCAACTTCCTTTGTGCTAGCTATGATTTCAGATAGTGGAGAGTTTTCCCCATGCTTTATATTAATGAGTTTTTATTGCGGGTTCTTAATGTCATACTCAGTCAAAACACTGCCGTGATGTGAATAGCATTCACCTCTGGAATTTGGTTCTTTACTCATGTGTAGATAATAACTGCAATAAGGAACAAGTGGTCCTAGCAGGTCTCAAACTTGGTAGAGGTCAGGTTACTGCTGGGGAAACAACTGATAATTAGTTCTATACTATTTTGCAGATGGTTGAGAGTAGACTGTTGGAAGATAATTGCCTGAAGATTCAAAATACTAAGTCTGTTTCTTAATCATGCCCTCGTACAATAGGAAAAGGATTAATCAACTGATCTACAGAACTGAACTATGAAAAAGTACTGAGCTGAGTCCCTGTTCCTAGGTTTCATCACATCTTTTTAGATCTGCTCAGAAAATGCCAAAATATAACTGCATAAAATAGTACTGTCCTAGCAATGGTAAAATGGCCAATTGTACCAAATTTACGGGTAAAATTGATCAAATATGCAGTAAAGAAAATTGAAATTTAAAAGAAAGTAAATGTCTTTTATTTACTTATTTTCATTTGTGCAGTTTATTTTAAACTTCCAATTTGTAATGGTATCTGCCCACCTTTCGCAAATGAAAGAATAATGTTATTTAAATCCACAAATCTGGTTAGCTCATTTTCACGACACAGTAATAAACTTAACCCAAGTTCAGCAAGTGCTTTGAATAGTCTCAACTGCCTTCTAACTAGCCTTCAGGGTAAAGTTTTTGAAACACAAAAAAACATCCTTGAAGCAGAGATTCGAGTAAGCACTTGATTAACATGTCTCATCAGTGATTTTATCTTTTCTCTGTTGAGACCGGTCTTGTGTTTAACTGCAAAGTACTGACAAGAATTTAACCGTTTCAGTCTGGTCTTGAATTGATTTCTTGATATGATTCACGCATTCTTCAATAAATTCAATTTGTCTCTTAGGTGAAAAGTCATGTACCTGAAACTCATGAAAAGCCATCTAACTGAAATGTGAACATGCACTCACTCTCAAGAAGCCTGGCCAGTTGAGTACTTGCAGAATTTTCTGTTTTTATTCCTGATTTACAGTATTCACAGTATCTTGCTTTTGCTAAATTACTTCAAGTCTTTCAACTTGTGTCTCTCCCATTTTCACAGTCAAGATGATCAGACTAAATCTAATCACAATAACAGAAACTCAGTGGGTCTGGAAGCAGTGTTCTGAAAAAGAACCAGACCAGACTTGAAATGTTAACTCATTCTCTACAGATGCTAACAGATCTGCTCAGTTTCTCTGGGTCTTTTTGAGACCTCCAGCATCCATGGTATTTTGTCTTTATTCAAATATGATTACCCTCGGTTAATGATTAAAACCTAAAATACTGATATTCGATTGGGGCTTGTGCTTTTTGCTTCTCTTGTCTTTTCAAACAACCAATGGCCATCTTTTCAATCTCTTTCTTGCATAGTGCATTCCCTGTGTGTGTTTCTTTTCCATGGTCAGCTTTTCCAGTTGCAATCTGCAAAGCATCCAGTTTACATTACTAAGATTGGAAGTAAAGCTTGCACTGCTGCATGGAATCTCCGCATTAGGAAGAATATAGAGAGAAGTACATGGGGAAACAGTTTCCATTTGATATCACATTTTGGATGAACTTTTGTTTCTATTTTAAAGATCTTGCAATTGAAAGAATTTCATGAACTGTAATATGAGGTGGCTCCCATTCATTTATTTTACTCTTTCTGCTAATCCTCCAGTGCTTCATCTGCTCTTGGACTAGGAGAATTAGTATCTTCAATTTTAGACTCAAACTGATGCTGTTTCATTAAAATCAATGAAACTGATGGCAGAGAAATTCACCATTGGGTATGTAGTGTTTCTGCTGCTTTATTTAAAGTGTCATGTTTAATCCCACATTTCTGCCTTCCATACAGAATCCTTAAATTTCCTCAAGTACTTAACTTAAAATTACTTATGGAATCAGCTTTCACCACCTTTTTAAGGTAATGTCCCAGATCCCGATAACTTGAGTGAGGACATGACTCATCTTCCCCCTATTTTTGCCAAATATTTTGAATCTATTACCTCTAGTTGTGAACCCGCTTGACATGAAAATACTTTTTTCCCCTTAATTACATTTCAAAACCCCTGATCTTGAAAACTGATGCCGGCTCATATCTGAGTGTTTGCCTTTTCAAGGAAAATAGTCCTAACTTTTCCAACGTCTGTGTGACTGAAGTTTCTCATTGCCGGTAACAGCAACGTAAACTTGATGTTGTCACTTTTAATGTCATCTCATTTCTCCCTAATTGTGGTGCCCAGAATTACCCACAATACTCCAGGTGAGGCCTAATCAGGGATTTACAAATTTAGCAGCGAGCTCATTGCTTTTAAAAGGGATATGGGCCGGGTACGGTCTGTTTCCATGCTGTACATCTCTATGACTATTCCTCTACTTAGAGACCCAAGTAAGTCATATGTCGAGAATACATTATGTGCTAATTTTTCCTTTAAGGACAGATAGACTGACCGCTGTATCCATGGGTCCGGTTTCCACTGTTTCAGTTACCCGCGGTTTACCGCGGCCTGAACAGATTACAGAGAACATTCCAGAACCAGGAACCGGGGGCTGCCGGGAAGGTAAATTTCCTATTTAAGTGAATGGGTTTGTGAATATCCATGGTTTTGGGCTTCCGCGGTAGGTCTTGGAACGTATACCCCACCCGGGGGGGGCGGGGGGGGGGGGGGGGGGGGGAAAGAGAGAGAGGAGAGCTGCTGCATATGGATGTTGCAGTTTGTCTTCTCTGAATATATTCTACTGCTCTGTTCTTCCTTATCCTACAATCACCTTTTCTAATCCACTTGTGGTAGCTCCCTTAACTTACTAAAATGAACTCTGACAAGTACTTGTACTTCCAATTCTGCTTAAAAAAAAAATTCATTGCAATTATGCAATCTTTTACTAGAAGTTCTCCCTCATGTCCTTTTCAAAAGATCTTTCTCCTCTCACCTTAAAAATATGCCCCTTAGTTTTGAACTCCCCTACCTTAGGGAAAAGACATCTGTTATTCACTTCATGATTTTATAAACTTCTAGAAAGTCACCCCTCAACTTCCTACGCTCCACTGAAAACCAGATGTAACTCCACTTTCCTTCTTGCTAGACTTCATACATTGAGAAAATTCTCCTATACCAATATATGAGAAATTTTTTATTCTCTGACCAGAGCTTCATGATATAAATTGCACAGAAACAAGTTTCTTTTTACTATTCTATTCCTGCGAGAGATCTTTGAAGCTTACCAATAAACCCCTTATCTCTCTATATAAGAAGAATGCCCCCAGTGCAACAGCTGTTCCTCAACTCAGGTCAAATTATCTAGTAAATCCTCCAGTAAATCCTCTTTAGACAATATCACCACAAAATCAATATCACCACACCTACTCCACCCCTGCCTTTTTCATCATTTTTGGAATAATTTGTAATCAGGATTATTAAGATCGCATTATTGAGTTTGTTTGAACCATGTCTCCATTAAGGCAGTCACATCATAGTTCCATGTGACAACTGGTGCTATAATTCTTGTAATCTTATTTGTTAAAGTCATTAATTTACTGACAAATTTGTATCACCTATACCACTTCTACTATTTTTCTCCATCTGAGTTAATCAGTATTTGGAACATTTCTAATTTTACCACTGTTCATATCTACTTTGCTCATTTTCGCTCCCCTGTTATCTTCGGGTTACCTTCTCACAATAAAATTAGCTTGATACCTCCCCAGACACATTAGTTAACCTTTCAAGTGACATTAGCCCAGGCTCAGAGTAGGTGCAATCATTTTGCCCAAGTGCTCTCTCTCCAGAGCCCAATCAAATACTTCAAGAATCCAAATCCCCCTCTTTTGCAGTTCCCCAACATTTACCTGCACTATCTTCCAGTTTCTATATTCAGCAACAGGTGGCAGTAAGAGCTAACCTGAAATTTTGACTTTTGGAGGTCTTTTTTCAAAAAAAATATTTTTTTTGAGAATATTTTTTCTGTACAAAATTATAAATTTACAAAAATATAACAATTTAAAATTATAACAACTACAATGAACTAATGACTACCCAAACTCCACAAATCAAAACTATACTCACTACAAATCAATAAATAAGTAAATAAATAACACCACAACACACACACACCAAAGTTCCCAACCTTCAGAAGTATTACTTATTACACCCCTTTTTATTCAGGATTCTTCCTCTCAGGGCACAAGGCTCACTAACCCTAATCATCATGGCTAAACAAAGTCCCTAATTAAAATGGCAGACAAATCTGCTTCCAGGTAATTCAAAAAGGGAGGTCCTATTTTTAACCTTTTCCTAATTGCTGACTGACAGTCCTCAGAAATGTTTGAACACTGATCATTAAATTCTGAATGTCCCTATTTCCTCAAAGAAAATCTTGACTTGGTAATATTCGTCAGCTTGGAAATAGGAAGGCAACATGCCATTGCGGCAATCACAAAGGAATAATAAAAATGTTTGTCCAAGTAACTCGCTATTGAAGCCTCTGACAATTGCAAATTTTGCCCTTACTTGTCCACCACCGTGTACAGTAAAACCTCCCACCTGATTTTCAAAATTGAAAACAGCTTAGTGAGTGCCACTAGCCTGAGGAACTTCTGCGATGTGCTTTCTAACTGGTCTAGTAGTCACCTAGCCCCTCACCTCTTGCATTCTGTTGAAATGCACATTTGAGGAAGTGTTAAGGCTCCCAGATGCATGGCACAGAGTTCAAGCAATTGGTGCCAATCCTGCATATTCGTGAATTATCCTAAAGTTTTCACACAGAACTGGACATGGGTTCAGTAAATCCAAACTTCAACAAGAGAGAATGCGCTCATCTCTTCTTGACATTCGTAGCATTATCATGGCCATGGTTCTAAAGCACATAACAGAGCTCTCTAAAAATCTAAAACTCTAAAACTCACCTGAGACATTAACTTTCAAAATTTAAAGAAACCAGCCATAATATTCTGCAATGTGATAACAGCAATTTAACTTAGGTGTTAGAAATTACAATCTAAGTCAGAAGACACAAATAAGTAAATCTCAAGGCTGAAAAGCCAACAACTTCATAAAATGAATCCACCAGTGCTCCCAGTCCATGGTAGGTAAATAATTTTTTTGAATTTCTTTCCCAGATCTTCATGCTCCTCTTACTCTAAATCATTGCTCTCCCTGACTTTCAGCCATTCTAACTTTTATCTATTGTCCTCTCATACATTTAGTTCCTCCTTGGGCTCTCGCACCCCACTTATACTGAACCTACTGCCAGTTCTTCAAATTTCATCTCCTGTCCTTCTGCACAACTTCCCCTCGGCATCACTGACCTTCATGCTATTTTCCCTCAGGGCTGCACATTTCACTCTCTGATTTGGCCACCAGCATCGATGCTTTCAGCTGCTGTCCTCTTGCACCTGTTTCCTCTCAGGCTGCCTTTCTCAGCCCTCATTATCGTCACTAGCACCAGAAATGAGATGTACTGGACATTTCATCATGCTCTATAATCTCCCTACCTCTTCTGATACATCGAAGATTTTTCTTAATTGATCTCCATGCAAAAGCAGATGGCTGCTTTCCATTTCATTATTCATTAGTCAACTTAGCCTGACATCTGACAGATCTCTGCTTACTAATCAAGAAACAAAAAGGTCCACAATTGTCCAAAAACACTGGATGAACTAGTTTGGGTGCCCAAGGCTAAACAAATTATGATGTCATCCTATGACATGCTGGCACTGTCAAATAGCTGGTGCAAAGATCAGTAAGTATTACAAAACCAACAGAATTATGGAAATCAATGATAACTTTTAACTTTCCAAACATAGACTGAGACTGCTATAGTGTTAAGGATTTAAATGGAGAGGAATTTGTTAAGTATGTGGATGTATCTACGAGAGATCGACTAGAAACTTGACCTACTTTTGGGAGAAATTAGGGAAGCCAAGTGACGGAGGTGTCAGTGGGGGAGCACTTTGGGACCAGGGACCATAATTCTATTAATTTTCAAATAGTGATGGAAAAGGATAGACCAGATCTAAAAGTTAACTATCTAAATTGGAGGAAGGCCATTTTTGACAGTATTAGCCAAGAAATTTGAAAAGTTAATTGGCGATGGACATTTGCAGGTAAATGCAACGAGGGGTTGCGATGGACGAGCAGTATTATCGCTGAACTGTTAATCCAAAGATCCAGGTAATGTTCAGGGGACCTGGGTTTGAATCCCACCATGGAATTAAGAGTCTGTGACCATGAAACCATTGTTGATTGTTGGAAAAACCCATCTGGTTCACTAATGTCCTTCAGGGAAGGAAACTGCCATCCTTACCTGGTCTGGCCCACGTGTGACTCCAGACCCACAGCAATGGTGTTGACTCTCAACTGCCCTCTGGGCAATTAGAGATGGGCAATACATGCTGGCCTAGCCAGCGACAGCCTGACCCCACGAATGAATAAAGGGACAGCTTGAAAATGGGAAGCCTTCAAAAATGAGATAGCGAGTCTCCAGAGACAGTATGTTCCTGTTATGGTGAAAGGGAAGGCGGGTAAATGTAGGGAATGCTGGATGACTCGCAAAATTCAGGTTTTGGTCAAGCAAATGAAGGAAGCATATATCACGTATAGACAGGAGAGATCGAGTGAATCTTTAGAAGGTATATACCTACTGCCTTTATACTCTAAGACAGAAATCAGGAGGGCAAAAAGGGAACATGAGATAGCTTTGACAAATAGGGGTAAGTAGAATTCAAAGGGATTTTATAAATACATTAAGGATAAAAGGGTAACTAGTGACAGAACAGGGCCCCTCAAAGATCAGCAAGACCGCCTTAATATGAAATCGCAGAAGATGGGGGAGATACTGAACGAGCATTTTGTATCTGTGTTTACTGTGGAGGAGGACATGGAAGAGAAAGAATGTAGGGAAATAAATGATGTCTTGAAAAATGTCCATATTACACAGGTGGTGGTGGTGCTGGATGTCTTAAAACGCATAAATGTGGATAAATCCCCTGATTACGTGCACCCCAGAACTCCTGAGGGACAGGATTTACATATATTTGGGAAGTCTAATACTGATTAGGGATAGTCAACATGGCTTTGTGCGTGGGAGATCATGTCTCAGGTAACTTGATTGTGTTTTTTGAAGAAATAATGAAGATGAGGGCAGAGTGGTAGACGTGATTCACACGGACTTCAGTAAAGCGTTGACAAGGCTCCTTATGGACGATTGATTAGCAAGGTTAGATCACATGGAAATAGACAGGCAGGAGGCATGAAGAACACAGCAAGCCAAGCAGCATCAGGAGGTGGAAAAGTTGACATTTCGGGTGTAAACTTTCTTCAGGACTGGGTTGGTGGAGGAGGAGCTGCATATAAAGGAGGAAGAGTGGTAAAATGGGGATAGGTGAAGACAGGTCGCGGGTACGACCTGGTTGGTCACTGGGAGGACCGAATCTGGTTGGTGGCAGGGAGCAGTGGAAGGGAGAGAGGGGAACTGGGAAGGGAGGATATTTGAAATGTTGAGTCCTCCAGGCTGTAAGGTGAGGTATTGTTCCTCCAATCTGCAGTTTGGTTCATTGTGGCAATGAAGGAGGCCAAGGGAAGGGGAAATAAAATAAAGATTTGGAGGTCCGGTCAGCCTCTGCAGGTCTGGCCGAGATGCTCGGTGAACCTTTCCCGGAGTTTACGTTTGATCTCCCCGATGTGGAGAAGACCACACTGGGAGCACCTAATGCAGTAAACTCGGTTGGAAGAGAGGCAGGTGAACCTCTATCTCACCTGGAAGGATTGTTTGGGGCCCGGGATGGAGATGAGGGTGGTGGTGTACTGGATGGGTGAGGAGGGAGAGCTGATGTGCTGGCTGGCTGCAGGTCAGCTGTAGAACCTGGAGTGACTCTTGGAAACGTAGTCCAAGTTTTAGTTGCAGAGTAGGCGGAGCCAAAAGTGGAGGCTGAAGCTGGAGGGAAAACTAGCCATTTGGATACAGAATTGGCTCCAAGATAGAAGAGAGGGTGGTGGTGGAGGGTTGCTTTTCAAACTGGAGTGCCACAAGGATCGGTACTGGGTCCACAGCTTCGCGTCATTGATATAAATGATTTGGATGTGAGCATAAGTATAGCTAGTAAGTTTGCAGATGACACCAAAATTGGAGTGTAGTGGACAGCGAAGGTTACCTCAGATTACAATGGGAACTTGATCAGATGGGCCAATGGGCTGAGGAGTGGCAGATGAAGTTTAATCTAGAAAAATGTGAGGTGCTGCAATTTGGGAAAGCAAATCTTAGCAGGACTTATACACTTAATGGTGAGGTCCTAGTGAGTGTTTCTGAACAACTCCTTGAAAGTGGAGTCGCAGGTAGATTGGATAGTGAAGGCTGTGTTTGGTATGCTTTCATGGAATACAGAGAGAACTAGCCATTTGGATACAGAACTGGCTCAGAGTGGTGGTGGAGGGTTTTTTTCAGACTTGAGGTCTGTGACCAGTGGAGTGCCACAAGGGTCAGTGCAGGGTCCACTACTTTTCATCATTTATATAAATGATTTGGATGTGAACACAGGAGGTATTGTTAGCAAGTTTGCAGATGAGTCCAAAATTGGTGGTGTCATGGACAGCGAAGGTTACCTTATAGTACATGAGGATTGTGAACAAATGGGCCAATGGGTTGAGGAGTGGCAGATGGAGTTTAATTTAGATAAATGTGAGGTGCCGCATTTTGGAAATGCAAATCAGGACTTATACATTTAATTGTAAGGACTTAGGGAGTGTTGCTGAACAAAGAGACCTTGGAGTGCAGGTTCATAGTTCCTTGAAAGGAGAATCGCAGGTAGATAGGATAGTGAAGGAGGCATTTAGTATGCTTTCCTTTATTGGTCAAGCATTCAGTATAAGAGTTGAGGGGTAATGTTGCGGCTGTACAGGACAGTGATTAGGCCACATTTGGAATATTGTGTGCAATTCTGGCCTCTCTCCTATAGAAAGGATGTTGTGAAATTTGAAAGGGTTCACGGTGGCACAATGGTTAGCACTGTTGCCTCACAGCGCCAGAAACCCGGGTTCAATTTCCCCCTCAGTGCAACTCTCTGTGTGGAGTTTGCACATTCTCCCAGTATCTGCGTGGGTTTCCTCCGGTTTCCTCCCACAATCCAAAAATGTGCAGGTTAGGTGAATTGGCCAGGCTAAATTGCCTGGAGTGTTAGGTGAATGGGTAAATGTAGGGGAATGGGTCTGGATGGGTTGCGCTTCGGCGGGTCAGTGTGGACTTGTTGGGCCGAAGGGCCTGTTTCCACACTGTAAGTAATCTAATCTAATCTAATCTAAAAAAAAAGACTTACAAGGATGTTACCAGGGATGGAGGATTTAAGCTGTGGGGAGAGGCTGGATAGGCTGGGAATGTTTTCCCTGGAGTGTCAGGCTGAGAGGTGACCTTATAGAGGTTTATAAAATCATGAGGAGCATGGATAGGGTAAATAGACAAGGTCTTTTCCTGGGTTGGAGGAGTCCAAAACTAGAAGGCATAGGTTTAGGGTGAGAGGGCAAAGATATAAAAGGGACCAAAAGGGCAACATTTTCTCACACAGGGTGGTACGTGTATGGAATGAGCTACCGGAGGAAGTGGTGCAGGCTAGTACAATTGCAACATTTAAAAGGCATCTTGATGGGTATATGAGCATGAAGGGTTGAGAGGGATATGGGCCAAGTGTTGGTAAATGGAACTAGATTAATTTAGGATATCTGGTTGGCATGGACAAGTTGGACGAAAAGGTCTGGTGTGTGCACTTCTCGGACCATACGTTATGCATGTTTTATGTCAGATTATTTCAATTATTCTGTGAATTGACAATTATGTACCACACAACAGTTGATAATTTCTTGTAGCTTTCTGTTAAAGGTAAATAAACACATAAACACAAATAAAACTTGCATTATTCCATTTAAACAATCAAACTTTTAAACATTGGTTTCCTAAATACCTACTGCCCAATTTGTCAGCTGAATTGTTGAATACCGGAGATCTTTTAACTAAATACCACGTGACATAATCCATTGCAGAGGGTATCAGTGTTCTTTTAATTCATTTCAGCAAAAATTATTGAATACGAAATGCCATATGCTAAATTTCGATAAGCTCCAGAGTCATAAGTTGCCCTTCAACCCCTCTCAACTAGGTAGCATTCACATTCACTGGCAGCTTTATAGCTTTCAACACAATTGGTTCTTACAATTGGACAAAAGTTCAAAAAAGACCCGCCAAAGCTGAGAATTAGCTCACCTTCGAGGCTTGCGGATGTCCCACAGGCCCACTCCTTCTTTGGAATTTGCAGTAGCCAGAAGTCTGGGCTCAACAGGGTTAAACATCACACTGTGAAAGGCTGAGGGGTAATTTGCCAAACAAAATGGTTCTGGAAAAGTGAGACACAACTGCGGATTAATGCTTGGAGATGAGGATTAATGTTCCATGAGAAGTTTCACTCAGGATATTATTTTAAATTTTTGGTAGAGAATGGGTAATCAGAGAGGCCCCAGATTTGCTGCAAAAGACCATCTCATTAGATTTCAGTTCTGGTTGCACTTCTTCACTCACACTAGAGTTTGTGCTGCAAACTAAACTAATTGATAAATCACCATAAACAAATAAATTTAAGGATTTAAATGGCTCACTGAGTAATGTTTTTCCTTGAAGTTAATGTAAAAGAAACAATCTCAGTGATTCTGCTAGACACAGAAGTTGGAATTTTCTAGCAATTCACAGCATGTTGACTTGAGGAAGCAGTATATTAATGGTTGGCTATTGACAAATTATACATCCTAATAGTTTGGGGTGGGGGAGGGGCACAGGCTGGATGAGGCAGATGGTTTCTGCCAAGCTCGATGAAGCAACTGTTTGCAAACATAATTCATTGCATATCATTTTGCAAGTCAGTTTAACTTGCATACTTTTTGGATGATTTATTTGGCACATATCGAATAATGGTAATTTAAATCAAACTTGTCTTTAGAAGATGATTGTTTCCAGTAACATTAAATAACAGCCCCAATAGAATTTGCAGCACAAATATAGAAATTTCTTGTCACACATGGGGAAGAAGATGGAGAGTTCTTGAAAAGCAGACAAATGCATGTCTAGCACTTGCAGCTTTTACACAATTCCAAGATTTTGGATTTGCAATTCAATCATGTTTGTACCCGAATCAGAAAGAGTTAGATTTCAACTGAAACCTACGGCTCTTCAGCAAACATATCAGCATAAATATTTCCATCGCATTTTCCATTTTTGTTGCCATATTGGATAATGTGGAAAGCTCAATTACAAAAGGTGAAAGGTATTGCACGAGATTTGATCTGTAATTTAAATAATATCGACAAAACACAAAGTCAGACAGTCTTGAATTTAGCTCTGATATTAGAAGATAATATTCTCAAGCATTTAATCCAGAGACCAAGTTTGAGTAACATTTTCATTAACAAAAATAAACAAATAAAGAACAAATGATGATTACTAGCTGATATACTTCAGTTATCGGGTGGAAAACTGACAGGTGGTGTATTAACTGCAATGAATTGCAGTTTGGAGATAGTAGGGACTGCAGATGCTGGAAGTCAGAATCGATAAAATGTGGAGCTGGAAGAACACAGCAAATCAGACAGCATTGGAGGAGCAGGAAAGTCAATGTTTTGGGGTAGGACCCTTCAGGAGGCAGTTTTTTTGGATCAATATAAATGTGGAAAAGCCTCAAGACACTTCATGGAAGCACAGCAGAAAGTAAACTGATTTAAAATGGGGTGACCGAACATTTGCTCAGAGCTGAAAGTAGACTTCAATGAGTGTGGAATGGTTAAAAAGATGCAAAGGGAGAGAGTTCTAGGGCTTCTTCTTGTCATCTTCTTTCACAAAACTCGTACAATCTTCAGTCCTTTCAACTAGACTAGAAATAGCTTGCAAAGAGCAGAGTATGTGGAATCCAGCTGAGGTACTGAACAGAGACCATTAAAGTCCTGTGAGATAGCCCAGAAATAATCATGCTGATTAAAAAAAAATCAAAAAATAAAAATCACCCTATCTCTGATTCTCTTACACATGCACTCAAGGGCATTGAGGTCACAAATACCATAATCAATGACAGCAATCATCAGCTCAAGATAAAGAACCACTGGACTCCAAATCATATACATGTTCTCTTGAAAAACAGAAAAGCAGACAAATACCCAAGTACTCCCATTGCATCTTTAAAATGTAAAAAAAAACACACACACACACACACACACACAGTGACTGCTATGTAGGCAAACAAAGTGTGGTTATAATCTAGTTAACAGAAGCTTAGTACATTTCTTGAATTGAATTATATTATGCACAAGTCAATTCTTAATACTTGCCTCCATGTGAGTCTCGTATATCCCAGATAAGGACTCTGCCATCATCTGAAGAACTAGCAAACACCTTGTCATTCACAGGACTAACAGACAGGCCATATACAGCATCATCATGGGGAAAAACATTCACTATTTCTGTGCTGAAAGAAAATTACAGGTAATGAAAATTTGCATTGTTAATAATTCCAGCTAAGCTGTTAACTGTGGAGGAAACAACAAAAAAGAATAATTAAGCTCACATCACAACAGATAGAACGAGAGACAGCACAACTTTGGCAACAAGTAACAATGCGTATAAACACACAAAAACCCTATATAATCTATTTGCCACATATGCAAAACAACAATAATCCTCTCATCTCTCAAAATACACAGCCCTTTTTCAGAACATCTTATGTAACTTTCCCATTTGTACTGTTAAGTAAATATTGCTGAGTCATTCTTTTAAATGTTTTGAACTAACTTATCCAGAGATGTTATTACACACCGCTGCAGCAGACAGGACTTGAACGCGAGCTGCCTGGCTCAGAGGTAGGGACCTCTTATCAAACATCAAAACTGACTATGTAGTAAACCCAAAACCATTCAGTCCAATATCTATCAGAAAAATTTACATGCAACTGCTGAACTATTAACCACTGAGCACGATTTGAATATTGAAAATAACATTCAAAGTTTTTGGGTAACACCAAACAGATAACATAATTAATCAAAACTGTCTGCTTCACAGATCAGTGCACTCAAAACATTGTTGCCTAGTAATCGAAGTTCAGTATTTAAATTCATGTGGGCTGACTGAGTATGCACAGCTGACTATCAACACGGCAAATCTTCGAGTAAAAAATGAGGTCTGCAGATGCTGGAGATCACAGCTGAAAATGTGTTGCTGGTCAAAGCACAGCAGGCCAGGCAGCATCTCAGGAATAGAGAATTCGACGTTTCGAGCATAAGCCCTTCATCAGGAATTCCTGATGAAGGGCTTATGCCCGAAACGTCGAATTCTCTATTCCTGAGATGCTGCCTGGCCTGCTGTGCTTTGACCAGCAACACATTTTCAGCTATCAACAGGGCAAACACTATTTGAACACTTGCGTATTCTTACTAAAAACTGGCACAACTATACTTGAAACTAAGGATTCTAATCTTTATTCTGACAATCACGGGATTTGCTTCCTCGAGTACAGCTAAATGGTACACTGGTTTGTGTCATACCTTGAGCTGACTAGCAAATCTCACATCCAGTTAGTCATCAGCAGTGTCAAGTTTCATCTCCTGAATATCATCCACTGCACGAATGCTCCCACTTCAGCCCACAATGTTGCCACCTTGCAGTAGTCAGTCTCCAAGTTTCCGTTTTGTAACCCATCAAGAACTCTATTGTCTTCATCTTACCCTGCACTGAGTCCAAATAGTCCATCACTTAATTGTCAAGAAAGGGACATCAAGATCACATCCAAGTTAGGCTGGCATTCATCAAAATTCAGACTAGCTCCAACCATCTTTATTAAATCAACACAACTTAGAACACAAAAATGTGATTTGCACATTCAGGCATGAGTTTCAAACTGCTGAAACTAAGTAAATAGATCTTCCTAAACAGCACAACTCAATCAGGAAACTAGAATTATAGTGCAATCTAATTGCTCCCATCACCCTATTAGTTGTTAGCTTAACAATTCCTGTGAAAGGTTTTTGCTTTTCTCTTTGCTTGCTTCTTTGGACTTTATTGCCCTTTTATAAATGTTGTGATTCTGCTTTACATAGAGCTTATTTTTTTCTTTCTTACCTTTCAACATCATGAACAATCACTTGCTCATCATTTCCTACAAAAAGGGAAAGAGAAAGGACATTAACCTTCAACACAATAAGTTTGTTCTAAAGATGCTGTTAGAAATACCGTTTTACATAACAGTTATCTCTTCATGCATACACCAACTACAGGATTATAATGACCTCAAGACCAATGTTGAAGTCATGATTTCTTTTGTATTTAAAATATGGTCGCTGTAGCAAACACCAACCACAGTGCCGTATATTATTCCAAAATCTTAAATAATTGAATACATAATCATCAAGCAGCTTTTTGTCCACAATACACCTCTGGTCTGTGGTTTTTAACTATCATCTGTTCAGTTTTGCTACCTACTGCACTGGGTCATTTCATGCCAAATTTCATTTTTGGTTTTGACCAGCTGGGTGTCACATAGTAAAGTTTAATAATGTCTATCTCTCCAAGCCAGTTTTTAATTTTTCTCTTTGACATAAATGCCTACCTCGAGATGGATTGCTCAAGCCTCCCAAAAATTAGGCTGCTAGTTAGCAAGCACACTTCAAAACTTTAGAACATTCTATATCGGTTCAGAGAAACTGCTAGAGATTGAACAGTGGTAAGCTGTAAGCTACTCAATCACAGAATCATACAGCACTGAAGATGTTCTTTGGCTCATCAAGTCCATATCGACATAGCTACACTAATCCCATTTTCCAGCACTTGGCCAACAGCCTTGAACATTATGACATTTCAAATGCTCATCCATGCACTTCTCAAAGGTTGTGAGGTCTCCTGCCTCTACTGCCCTCTGAGGCAGTGCATTCCAAATTCCCACCACCTTCTGGATGAAATTTATTTTTCCTCAAATTCCCTCTAAACCTCCTTGTCTTCAACTCAGATTAGGCTAAATCCTGATGAATGCCCTTTACACTATCTACAGTGCAGGGATTGATGAACTGCATGACTGACTTTATTTAAAAATAATAAAAGACAAGGAAACATTCCAGCAGAGCTCCATGCAATTGAAAATGCTGTGGAAGCTGTAGATCCAAAATAAAAATTGTTGGAAAAAAGCAAGGGGTCTGACAGCATCTGTGGAGAGATATAAAGAGTTCCACAGAAGAGTCATATTGGACTCCAAATATTAACACCACATCTCCCTCCGTAGATGCTGTCAGACCTGCTAAGATTTGAGCACTTTTATTTTATTGGAGTTCTTTGTGACCTGCCTGCACATGAGCAGTCAGATTGATTGGCAGGCGGAGCTGCAGCCATTTATACCTTTAACAATTTTAGGCACTACATGTAAAATCCCATAAAGGAAAAGATACAATATCCTTTCTTTACAAAAAGAAGTTTGACTATTTACCATTCCAAGTCAACCTAGAAGTGGCTATAACATAAAAGTCATTTTCTGAAACCTGCAGAACTCATGGCGATGGTTTTGTCTGGAGGTGATAACTTCCATCCTCGATACTGTCTGCCATTTTGACTTCTCAAATTGCTTTTTCTATTTTGTTTTCTTGGAAGCCTAATCTTCTTATATTTGCTGCTTCAATGGTTGCTTGGGTTCTTATATACCCTACTTCATTTCTCTAACCAGAGCACCATTGCTGACATTTAATTCTGAAAAGACCATCTCCTGACTGGTCTTCCACACCTTGTTATGAGTGCAATGCATGCTATGTATCTCCACCTGTTTTTACAAGGCTGTAATGTCCTCAAATGTGCTCTGGGTTCAAGCCATTGTTTCTGCAGTTGCTCATGCTAAGCCTGATCTGTGTTTTGTCGGAGTTGTGCCAACTCTTCCAGCAGATGGACACTTGCGTCAATGGATTGGTGATGCACAGTTTATAGCTCATTGTGCTTCCTTTCTTGGTCTTTCAGCCCTTCATTCATGTTTGAGGTCGGAACACAGACATCCCATAAAAAATTTTGTTCATTTCCAAGATGGTATTCTCAAGTTTACATTTATCTGAGCTGGTTGTTCACCGTCTTGCTCTTGGAGTTTCATTTTCTTCTCCACAGCACAGAACTGAGTTTTTAGTTTCACTAATTCAGCAGAAAGAAAGACATTCCGTTCTTTATCATCCAATTCTACAAGTGCTTCGTGAATGGTCTGCTGCAGTTTCTAATGTGTCTTTGATAATTGATTGACCTCCGATTGTGACAATTAATTATTGAGCAAGTACCATCGACAGTTGAATAAATAACAGCTTTTGTTATATGAAATAGGTTGCATCAATGTTGAGTCATGCCATTTGTTTTGAAAAATATCCCAGTTATATTCTAAAGATTTATGAATTAAGTAGTAGTTAGTATGCCTAATTGTGTATTTCATTTAGGCAATATCTAGACATTCTGCAACACCTGGAAAAAAACAATTTGAAGGTGTATTTAACGTGAATTATATGTAGCTGGTTAAGTAACATATCTTGCTAAGAATGAGTTTCCAAAAGTGAGAATAATTGACCCAGGCCACAATGTAGCATAAGGGCAAGTTGTCAAGAACAGTGTGAATGAAGCTCAGATAGAATTCCCTATTCCTAAACCTAAACGAGGAATCATCAGATTTCTGGGGATGCATGGCTTTTATCAGAAATTTACACCAACTTTAACACCTCAATGTCGAACACCTCTAACAGATTTATTACAAAAAACAGGTAAAGGCAATATTGTCAAAACGTCTGCCAAACAGTTTTTACAATCTAAAGGCAATCCTAATAGATGAAATTGTGTTGGCTCCCCCTGACTTCATTGAGCCTTTTAAAATGGCAATTGATGCAACTGATTTGGAGGTCAGTGCAGTTTTATTGCAAGATGACAAATCAGGAATAGGGAAGTCAGTGGGATACTTTTCTAACAAATTTCTAACCAATATTAGTAAGTATACCTACAGGACCTTCTGGCATTGTTACTGGTTGTTAATTCAATTTTATAAGAATTGCTCATATTGCTGGAAAATATCATGTAATTGTAGATATATCAAGAATTAAATGAAGCAGAACAGGTTGAAATTTGAAAGGAGAAATAATGATAAATTGTACCAAACCTAGCACAAAGGATGATTGAAGGACTTTTTTGTTTTTTTTCCCCTCATAACCTGTCATGTTTACCTTGAGATGAAATGCATTTAAAAATAGTGATTCATCTTATCAAGGATGGATAAAAAAAATCAGCTGGGAAAATTTAAGTAAGGGCTGTTATGTTGCAGAGAATGAACCAAACTTTTTTTCTTAATAACGCAAAGGAAAAATGGAACATATTGCTTTTACCTAACAGTTACATAAAGGCAAGTAACTTTTGGAGAAGTTAGATTTCATACCTTTGACAACCTGCTGACACCAAATGGCTTTGAATTGAAATAAAGAACTGCCCAGCAACAAGCTTTTGTACCTATTTGAACTTCCAGTTTTGTAACAGAAATCAGGAGTGTGGTTGTACTGAAACTTCCAAGAGCTGCTAAGCCACTACAACTTTAGGACCTTCTGTGAATGGAAGAAAACCAGCACTAAAAGTCTCTGAAAAGAATCATTTCACTTAAGCAAAGAACCTAGGGCCAACTGACTGGCCACCAAATTACGATTTGCCACAATCTACAGCAACATAATATCATTAAAAGCGACTTTCATCAAATTAAAGTCACTTCATTCCATTCTTGTGGTCTGGACTCAATCCACAGAATTTATTCCTTTCTGCCTATATTTTCTACCCACAATGTTTCTGCAAGACTGTCCTTTGTGAATGAATATATGTTTGTTTGGATTTAAAGGGGCATAGTTTAAGTTTCCATGTTAGTAATTAACAATCTATTTTGCCACTTGTTTGATGATAAGCTTGTTAAAAATAAGTACAATTTTGTCTTATTTATTGATGAAACATGATGCAAGCTTATTTTATTTTACGAAGTGGTCAAACTCAGATAAATGCACAAACTGTGATTAAATTAAACATTTGCAACACGTTGTAGAATAGTAGCGCTTGATTTTCTGCACACTCTTGGATGTTGAACACTTTATTAGTGCATGTAGCAGGGATACCTTGCAAAATTGAGTGTTCTAGTTTCGCCCTTCTCAATTTTTTTCCTGCTGTGACCCCATTTTGAGACTCAAAAATTGTCATGACCCCATGATGAGAAATGGAGGTAGAGGGAACGAGGGTAGGAGAAGACTAATAGGAGGCGGTGTGTTGATCACTGGAGCCTCAGAGCTTGCAACCCCTAATATTTAAGTTTGTGACCTCACTTGGGGCCCCAGTTCCCCACTGGAGCTGTTTCAAGTAGGACACGCCTTTTTCTAGCTCTTTTCTTTTACACTTAAAACCTGTAAGCTTCATCAACCTGCAAGAATTGCTTTGTAATTTCACACATGCTTTTTGACGCTAATGGTCTTAGATTTGCTAGACAAACCATTCTAGAAATCTTCACAGGGTTGGATAAAATCACAAACAAATAAAAAGAATTATGCATCAGCTCACTTGAAGTAGTCTACGGATTCTATCAGCTTCTATCTAAACGCTGTGAATTATAGTCAAGGAATCACATACTTAAACCAGCTTGGAAATGATTTTCCTGTGGATCTACCTTCAGTGGATTTTTTTTTAGCTCTTCAGCTGTTAGCCGTGACATATTAAGTCTGCATCATCATTCCAATTTTAAGCAAATCATAATTTCCTGCTTTCCTGCAGAGACATAAGTCTAGAAACCATAGCTCTACATGCTGTTAAAAAGTTTTACATTCTGCTAGCAAGTCTGTGGCATCCCAGTTTAATGTAAGGAATATTGTGAATATGCTGACAAAATGCCCTTACAACCTTCTCTTACTGGCTACTGAAATAGCACAAATGCGTCCTATTGTTGCCTTTCAATTTTTTTCTCTCAAACAGACATGTTTTTAAATCATCTAAACACTTAGACTTCTCCAACAGAACACTGTTGTGGGAATAAAGCTAGAGATGTTTTAAATGTCTTTATACCATAAATGCAGCAATATTGTTGCAATAAAGCGTTCAAAATGCCAATTTAGTTTCAGAAAGACTCTTGAACAGTTTGTAAATCCCTTACCCAAGCTTTTAAATCTAATCAGTCATTTTAAAATAAGAGGAATATCCTCCATAATTTCTCTTTAGTTTGAAACAAAGTGGCAGAATAGACAGGTATCTTTCCCACATTTTCAAAATGGTGACACAACTTTGAAAAAAAAAATCCTGACTTTAAGTGATAGAGTTTTCTCAGATCTGAAAATAGTTTCCCCGATCTGAATGGCTTGCTTTCGCTTCCAAAACAGGTTTCTTGAAGGTCCAATTTGATTCTGCTTCCAACATTCACTTTCAGGGTTTACCTTTTGGGACTATCAGCCTGCTTCTTCCTTAAAGACACATCTCATGGAAGTTATACTCAGCGCTCTATATTGCTGTTCTGCAACATTTCTTTTGACAGTCCTTCTCACATTTTTAATGGACTCTTCACCCAGTTGTTTAAAGCTTTGAGGTAGTCAACAATGTCCACTACTGGTCACCATATCAGATTGTGATGACGGTACAAAGAATCAAATCACTCCTCATGTCGATGGATGGGCTCCTAGCTCAACCTCCGATGCCATCACCCAAGATGGAGTGGGGATGGAGATACATGAGGCACTGGCCTCCCACAGGATACCATCAGGAGGTAGCCCCAGGGCAACCAAAACCAAAAAAACAAACTTCACTGAGCTGCAAAGACAATAATGAAGCTGTGTGGATGAACCATGAGCTGCCAAAACCTGGACTCAGGAGTCTAATGCTGTCGATCCCACTGCCACAACACAGTCATTTAATAATTTGACATAAAATGATATAATAGCTACACCTTCAGGCAAAAAGAGTAATCACACCTTTAATACTACAAAGAGAGTTATATTACGGCTACAAATAATATACCAGAAACCTACAGTTACGTGAACAGCTGAATATGATGGATAGTGTGGACATGTAATCTGCACGCAGATCAATCCTAAGCATCACAAGGTGATATTATGGTAATCACCCAACCACATGAGCTTCCTAAATAATGAGCAAAACATTTATACAACATCTTAGATATATCCTCGATGGAAATGCTTAGGTGAGGTAAGTTGCACTTTGGGAAAGTCACTGCTTAGGCCTTTCAACAAATATCATTAAAATGCACCTGGCCTTGTAGATTAGCAGATCAGTTAAATCATTGTCATGACTAAACTATTTATACAGACCACATATTGTTCGTTCTTTACAGTCTAACAATACATTCCATAAACATATAATACTCAATTTTCCCCATATATATATAAAGGTCAAATATCATCTTTCTTGAGCATGACCAAATCATGCTCCTGTTTCCTGTCTTTTTCATTCAAAACTTACACTGGTTACTCAATAAAAAAAATACATTAATGAAAAACTACAAGTCATTGTAATAAACTTCAGTACCAAAAAATGTTATTACTCTTCTGACATCTTCAAAGCACGAGGTATTTGAGAATATGTAGTCAAGTGTCATTCATAGTTAGCATTTTTAAAACTAAGGGGATTCACAAACCAAATAAAAGCAACCATGTTTTCAACATATCATTCCAGATCAGCTGCCTAACATCTGTTTGAACTTTAGTCCAGCCATATGAATACAACCTGAACTACTTGGCTGAACTACCATTCGACAATTACTCCCAGTTAATGAATCTTCTCAATTTGAAATTAAAACAGAAATTGTTTGGAATTCTCAAGATACCAAACAGCATCTGTGAAGAGAAAGAAGAGTGACAGTTTAAAGTTAGTGCTTATGAAAAGTCACAATGACCTGAAAGTTTATGCTTTCCTCTTCATTAACGTTGCCATGCCACAGTGTAGTACCAGCATTTATTTTTATTAGATTTGCAAAACCTGCATTTGTTCTCAATTTTAAACACTTTGTGCTGCAACAAAGCATAAGCTACTACTAACAGGACTCAACCTTTTGTAACTTTTATCTATTATTTCCCTGGGTTAACTCAACTATCCAACAATCCCAGCCGGCTGCATTTCCAAATGTAATCTTTCAGCCATAATTACCATTTATGTACATAAATACAGATGGGCTATTCATCAATGCTAACTAGCAATCATCTCAGAGGGAATTTTTGAATTAGTGTTGAAAAACAACCTTTTTAAAGAACCAAAAAAGAGCAGTTACAATCCAAGACATAAACCAACATCATCTAGTATGTCAACCACTATCTATAACTGGCTAATCAGAAACTGAGATATTGTTAATTGCATCCTGATGAGCAAAATAAGCGACTAACAGACAGACATTGGATATATGATCTCCATTCAGTTGCACATGATGTAAGAATGTGCATTTTTAATCTTGTGCACATGCGAGTTAAAATCAGAAAGGAGAGCACATGTGGTTATCATTGGATTACTAACAGTACACTACTGTCTACATTACTAGATGGTGCCGTAGTCAAAAAGTGTGGCACTGGAAAAGCACAACAGGTCATGTAGTATCCGTGCAGGACAGTCGACGTCTCGGGTATAAGCCTTTCATCAGGCTTACGCCCCAAATGTCAATTCTCCTGCTCCTCGGATGCTGCCTGACCTGCTTTTCCAGCTCCACTTTTTGACTCTCCAGCATCTGCAGTCCTACTTTCTCCAAATAATTATACATTTGAAGCATGTTTACAAAAGGCATTTTTCATTGAAGGCTGGTTTACCCTCACATTTCACCTTCTCCCACTTATTGTTTTTTTAGCTGTCCTTTGCTGATTTTTTAAGAGGTTTCTCAATCCTCTGAATTCCCACTAACCTTCACCAAATTATATGATGTTCCTTGAGCTTTTATGCTGTCTCTGACTTCTCTTGTCAGCCATGGTCCTCCCCTTGGTATGCTTCTTCTTCCTTGGGAGGGATTTCTTTCTGCTAAGCCTCCAAATTACCCCCAGAAATTCCTGTCATTGCTGTTCCACAGTCTTCCCTGCTAGGCCTTTCTTCCGATCAACTTTGGTCAGCTCCACCCTCATGTCTTTGTAGTTACCTTTCCTCAATTCTAATACTGCTACATCTGATTCTAGCTTCTCCCTTTCGAAGTGCAGGGTGAGTTCTATCATAGCAGGATTATACACTTAATGGTAAGGTCCTGGGTACTGTTACTGAACAAAGAGACCTTGGAGTGCGGATTCATAGTTCTTTAAAAGTAGAGTCACAGATAGGATAGTGAAGGTGTTCAGTATGCTTTCCTTAATTGATCAGAACATTGAGTACAGGAGTTGGGAGGTCATGTTGCATCTGTACAGGACATTGGTTCGGCCACTTTTGAATACTGCGTGCAATTCTGGTCTCTTCCCTATAGGAAGGAAGGATATTGTGAAACTTCAAAGGGTTAACAAAGGATCTACAAGGATGTTGCCAGGGTTGGAGGATTTGAGCTACAAGGAAGAGGTTGAATAGGCTGGGGCTGTTTTCCCTGGAGCGGAGGCTGACCTTATAGAGGTTTGTAAAATCACGAGGGGCATGGATAGGATAAACAGACAAGTTTTTTTTTCCCTGGGGTGGGGGAATTCAGAACTAGAGGACACAGGTTTAAGGTGAGAAGGGAAAGATTTAAAAGGGACCTAAAGGGCAACTTTTTCACGCAGAGGGTGGTGAGTGTAAGAATGAGCTGCCAGAGGGAGTGGTGAAGGTACAATTGCAACATTTTAAAGGCATCTGGATGGGTTTATGAATAGGAAGGGATTCTTAGATTACTTACTGTGTGGAAACAGGCCCTTCGGCCCAACAAGTTCACACCAATCCTCTGAAGCGCAACTCACCCAGACCCATTCCCCTATATTTACCCCTTCACCTAACACTACAGGCAATTTAGCAAGGCCAATTCACCTAACTTGCACATTTTTGGATTGTGGGAGGAAACCGGAGCACCCAGAGGAAACCCACGCAGACACGGAGAACGTGCAAACTCCACACAGAGTGTCACCTGAGGTGGGAATTGAACCCGGGTCTCTGGCGCTGTGAGGCAGCAGTGTCGCCCACGGATATGGGCCAAGTGCTGGCAAATGGGACTAGATTGGGTTAGGATATCTAGTCAGCATGGACGAGTTCGACCAAAGGGTCTGTATTTTGCCATGATTCTATATTATAGTCATGGCCTCCTAGGGTTCCTTTACCTTTGAGAATGTGTGGGAAAGTGTTAAATTTTGAGTTTTGTTAAACAAGAGGTTCAGCTGAGCATGACTCCGATCAGATAAGAACTTGCAGTTAACAATGGGGTGTTGGAGGCAACGGTAATGGGTTAACAAGGTTTCATTAAAAGCATTCATTACATAGAGCCATTTAACAATGTTGGAAGCATTCAATCGTAAAGTCGGTTAACAAGGTGATAAGTATTTATTATGTGAAGCCAGTTAAGGTTAAGAACATTCATTGTGTAACAGCAGATGGCTTAATCTTTACTGTTGGTACTTGCTGATTGTAAATGTCGCCCAATCAATATGTATGTTGCTTTATCTGGATGCTCCTCCTTGTAAAATGACTATATAATTCATTAAGAAATGGCTATTCCAGACAAAACCGAGAACTCATGTCTCTGTGCATATGAGTGATTGTTCTCGCTCCCTCCAGGGCCCAATGAAAAGGTGAAGGAGGTAAAACCACTGTGTCTCGTCTGAGAGGGGAAAGCGGACGACACCTTAGCTCCCTAATCAAGTCTGCTCATGACATCGCCAAATCCAGAATTGCCTGTTCCTTGGTGGGCTCTACCACAAGCTGCTTCAAAAAAAAAACTTCACACATTCTATGAATTACTTTTCTTGGGATCTGCTACCAACATGATTTTCCCAGTCCACCTGCATATTTAAGGCTCGTATGACAGCTGCAACAGTACCTTTCCAACATCTTTTCTATCTCCTGATTTATTTTCTGTCCCACAGCGTGAATACTGCTGGGAGGCCTGTATATAACTCGTACCAGAATCTTTTTCCCTTTGCAGTTCTTCAGATCTACCCACACAGATTCTATGCCTTCCTACACTATATCGCATCTTGCTATTGATTTAACTTAATTTCTTACTGACAAAGCAACCCCACCCCCTCTGCTCACTTGCCTATCCTTTCAATAGGACACATATACTTGGATATTTAGTTCCCAATCCTGATCGCTTTAAAGCCACATCTGTGATATCCACATCATCATATCCACCAATTTCAATCTGTACCACAATCTCATTTGCCTGGTTTTGTATACTGCGTGCATTTAAATACAGCAACCTCTTGCATTCACTGCCACCCTCCTTATAGATGTCCTCTTACCTGCTGTGCCCGAGTTAGATTCCTGACCCTTGCCATTCTCCCTATCCTATTATTTGCTCTTGAAACTACTAACCTTTGCTGAGCCCTCCCCCACTTTAACTTGCTCCATAATTTTCCATGCAACTGAACCCACTATTTAGTTTAAAGCCCCATCTACAGCCCCAGTTATGCCATTCGCCAGGTCTCTGGTACCATCTCGATTCAGGTGGAACCTATCCCATCAGAACAACTCCCTCCTTCCCCAGTATTGGTGCCATTGTCCTATGAATTCAAACCAGATCCTCTGACACCAATCTATCAGCCACATATTTATCTCTTTAATCCAGTTTACCCTGTGTCAATTAGCTCTTCGCTCAGATAGCAATGCAGAAATTACCTCCTTTCTGGCTCTGTTTTTCTAATTCAACCTCTAGCTGCTGATATTCCTTCAAGAGACCCATTTTCCTCTTCCTACCTGTATCGCTGGTACCTACATGAACCATGACAACTGGAACTTTGCCCTCTGACTCCATGTCCCTCTGCAGCCTCGATGAAATATCCTGGACCCGAGCATGCAACACAACCTTTAGGACTCTCAATCCTGGCCACATAAACGTGTGTATTCCCCTGACTATACTATCTCAAATTACAACTGTATTTCTTTTCTGCTCCCTGTATCATGGTGCTATGGTCAGTTTGCTCATCCTCCCTATGGTCTCTGCTCTCATCCACAAAGGGAGCAGAATTCACACCTGTTAGACAAGTTCAATGGCTGACTTTCCTTCAGAACTACCTCCTGGATTCCTGTACCTGCCTCAGAGTCACACACTCCTGTCCCTGATCACCGACTGAATTCAAGGTAGTTAATTTAAGTGGTGTGACTGCCTCTGCCTCTCCCCCTCCCTGTGTTGCAGTGTTCGGAGCTCAGACTCCAGCTCATCAACTGAGCCAGAGTACCTTGAGGCAACCAATGTTTGCTATAGATGTGGTCACTACGAACACAATGGGATTCACCAGCTGCCACAACATGCAGGTACAAACATTGCCTGTATCTTTACTTAATTTATTTAGTTCTTAATTTGATTTTAGAAATCTTACTGGTCTTTCAGTTTGTAAGTATTTGCCCTATGTACCTTCAATCTGAAAGTGAATGTAACAGATAGTTAAATTAATAGCTACTACCAACTAATAAACTTTGGGTTTTCCTGTAATATCATTCTTTCCCCCTGATCTTGGGGTTCAAAGTATCCTGTAAAAAGACCTTACAAACTATGAACTAAAGAAAGCAAGCAAAAATAATCTCTTTCCCTCTGCATTGAATTCTCATTGCCTCCAAATTCCCCAAACTATATACACACTTCAGCTGTGACTCACTCCAGATGTGACTCTCCTTCTTGACCGTGCTTAAAAATGGATTAGCGTGCACCAATTCAACTAAAAAAAAGTCATCTACTCAATCCCCTCCGGGATGCAAGACTAGGTCTATATTAAGCTGTATACTTTTGTGAAAATTAAATTTTCAGCTGCATTAGATTAGATTAGACTTACAGTGTGGAAACAGGCCCTTCGGCCCAACAAGTCCACACCGACCCGCCGAAGCGCAACCCACCCATACCCCTTACCTAACACTACGGGCAATTTAGCTTGGCCAATTCACCTGACCCGCACATCTTTGTGACTGTGGGAGGAAACCGGAGCACCCGGAGGAAACCCACGCAGACACGGGGAGAACGTGCAAACTCCACACAGTCAGTCGCCTGAGTCGGGAATTGAACCCGGGTCTACAGGCGCTGTGAGGCAGCAGTGCTAACCACTGTGCCACCGTGCCGCCCACAATAATAGAACTGCACCAGGTATGACAATGTTTTAAATGCTTTTTATGCTAAAAATTAATTCTTATTATATCAAACAACTTTACTGGAAAATGTTGTTAATGCAAAACTGTTTAGTAGAAAGATAAACTGTGACGTGATGACTGCAATTGCAAATGCAATTTGGCCAAATGTTCCAAATGCATCAATACTGGTCTGTAAATAAATGCAAATTTGCATGCCTATAAATAACAACCAAAGACGAAAATGACATATAAAATAATATATTTTTGCTCCTGAATTTTGTGGTTACAATTTTGATTTTTCTTGGCTACCCATTTCGTGACCTACGATAAAAGGCTCTGAACCGCAAATATCACTCAGACCAATTATAAATCTCAGGTTGGACTCTATTATAAACGACATTTATTATGTAAAATTGATTAAAATAAACATAGCAAATTAAAGACTGATTTCTTCCTGTAGTTATCTACTAATAAAATGTAAATGTTTCAAATCTCGAATAATACTCTCAACATGGAATACAAATCTTTGGGGAGACGGAAAAATTTGAAATTGTCACCAGTTTTACTTTTCTCAACTAAAAACAGGAAATATGACCAAGTTAATGATGTTTCTTTCTCCATGGACCCTGCCAGACCTGCTGACATTCTCCAGCATTTTGTTTTCTTTCAGATTATCAGCATCTGCAGTATTTCCCTTTTACTCTAGCTTTCTCAACTGCTTGGAAAAACAGAGACGCCCTAAGATATATAGATGCAGATTACATCCACTATTAGCTAAGATGGCCAAATTGACAAAGTAAAAGCAGAAGTGCTTTCGCTGCCTACGCAAACTTTGCACCTATCGCTCTGAAGCAGGGATGCCAGACGATTTAAGTAGTAATCTGTAAATCAGCCAACGTAAAGTGCATTTCTTGTGACACAAAAGAACGGACAGTTCAAAGAATCTCTTTAGGCAGAGCGCTCCAATAACCAATGTATGAATGGTCATCAATCTGACACAGAAATGTAAAAAAAATTGGGATGATGATAATGAGGATGGCCATTAATAAAGACTGCCCTAACCTAATGAAGGGTAAAGCAATCACTAAACGCAATATATTGTGAGCTATGTTACTTGTTTTTCCAACAGAAGCAAGTATCTAATACCATCAATTAATTCTGGTGGTTTTCCTTTCAGAAATTATGTCTCTGGGTGTGAAGTAATTGATGGGACATAGGTGTCAAATTATGGAATGTGTGAAAGGAAAGTTGTTCAATGTATCCTATCAGTTGCATGCATGACGCTGTGATCGTTAGCTATAAATTCTGTGTCTTATGGTCCTGGTCCACAGCTACCTGATGAAGGAGCAGCACTCCAAAAGCTAGCACTTCCAAATAACCTGGTGTTGTATGACTTTTAACTTTGTCCACCCCAGTCCAACACAGGCACCGACACGTCATGAAAGAAAATAACACTGAGTGGAAATTTGTGCATGGAACACATACCCAAACTCCCCATTATCAAAACTGTTTCTACTCAGATTAATAGATTAATATGATGTTAAAGTGTGTTTAAAAGTTGTAGCAGAATTCCATTGCACCATTCACAGCCCACCTAAAGGAGACATAGTTAGGCTTTATTGAAAAGATATTATTTGTCACTTATATGAACACATGAAATGTCAATGATTGATGCATTATCTTATTAAAGCCATGGGTGCTGGATATTGTTTTGAAGGATTTATAATGCTTTTGTGATGCAGTGATAGTGTCCCTCCCTCGAGGCGAAAAAAATGATTCAAATTTGATCCGCTTCGACAGTGTGCAATAACACCTCTGAATACCTGGAGACATTCATGAAGAGGGATGGGGGAGCACTGGTATGCTTCTGACCATTCTTAACCAGTCTCAAAAGTAAATTTTAATTTAAATTTACAAGTTTGATGTATCGTTTGATCTGAATTAGAATTCTCCTTATGGGAAGCCACCTGTTTGTCTTGTTTTATTGATTCACTAATTTAGTTAGTTATTTAAAAATGGTATGAAGAGGGATGGTACTGCTATGCTCAAAGCCTTCCTGACTGGTGACCATTTGCTCTGCAAAACCAAATCTTACGTTTAACTTTTCAACTTTCAGTTGAGGCTTTGTCTTTTATTGTAATGCTTCTTTGCCGGGGTTGTTAATTCAGGTTAATTTGTTCAAGAGAGTTACATTAGTTTCATTGTCAATTTCAGAACAGAGTAAAGAGGCTGGGAGAAGCACACTGTGTCCATTGGTTTGTCTTGAAGCATTATAAGGCCTCTGGGCAATGCAGGGGCTGGAGGGCTTCATCAGCTGGCAAAACCACAATTTTAATTTTCATTTGTAAGCTTTCTTTGAGGTGGGGCTTCGTTTTTTGTTGCAGTCCTTTCGGGTGTTGTAACTTTGAGTTTAGTTTAATTCAATTTCAAAAAAGTATAAGGAGTGATAGATTGTACATTGGGTTGACAACTAGGAGACAGAACTTTACAGGGCGGCTTCCTGTGAATTAATCTGCCATCAATCAAAACATGGTCTTTTCTCTCATAGTTCACGTATGGCTTGGATGAATTTAACTCTTAATTGTCTGTTTCAAGATTACATTCCAGTTACAAAACCCGTTTTCCAAAACAGTGGGATGCACACTATGGACACTTCAAAAGATTAAAAATCAGAACACTGGTATAACAAACAAATTCAGCTGACCTTTTTAAAATCAATCTTTGCTTTAAATTTAACATGTGTCCAAAAAAAGTGGTCAATGGAGCAGGTAGTTAAAGTAAGTAATTGAACCAAATACAGTGATTGAAACATTTGATGCTTTTTCTGCCTCATTTATGCAGATACCTCAAATTATAAGATGAAGCATTCCATAAAACAGTGGACCACAATGGATTGCTTCGTATGATATTATCTTGCTGTAATGATGTAATAACTGACGGCGCTAAGCCATTATCAAATGACGACGATATAATTTAAGTAATTTTTGGTAAAAGGGTTGTCCACCAGTGGTTGAGCTATTCAAGCTGAAATCTGATCCTGTAATAAGACAGCCTCAGTAATTAAATTTACTGTGTGACATCTCTTACAATATTTTAATTTTATTTTTCATGTAACTGTATGAACTTGGCTGTCCATGTTTTTCCATGAAATTGCACTGCATAGTGCAGAAGCCTGACAGTACAGGTAAACAATTGCTACATGTTGCAACATTCGGCAGTTGTGTCAACATCACGTCTCTGTAGCAGCACGGTGGACGGACACACACACATATATACATATATATATATATATATATATACACACACACACACACACACACACACACACACACACACACACACAGCAACTGCACACTTTTTTGCAGCCCTTAATGAAGGAGAACTGGCGGGTTCAATATCAAAGTACCCGCCTGGCTCTTACTTGTGAAACCATCAATATCATAGGAAAAGAAATGTGGGAAAATCCTGGTAGAAGTAAAACAAAGAGCTACGCAGATTGTCTGTTAAAATGATGCAGCACATAGAAAGAGACCAAATTACAAAGAACAAGCACTTCAAAGCCAGTTATTCTCTCCACAATTGTCGGGAGTAATGAAGAACTACAACCAAGATCCTATTCAATAGTGATTTACAGGCCATGGTTTTACAAACATGCATGGGCATTCTCAAATGCAGCATTATTTACAGATTTCTTTCAAATGAAACAGTTTTTTGCCTTATAAAACAAAAATGTAAAATGAATAAAATTTAAGGAATAAAGATAAAAAATTTAACTTTTAATGAGAATGTTTCTGAAAAGTCTGGTTTCCCATGGCCTTACACATGACGAATCAGATAATTCACCATTTCTAAACAACAGAAGAGTGCTCGTGCCATATATGGAATAGCATCAGGTCCACTGATTTATGGTGATGAGTCAGGCAAGTTCTGTTTATATTAAACAGCATTTGGTGGTCTTTGTTGGCACTTTGAAGATTGAATTTTACACCAGCATTAAGTAGCAGTAGCCTACACATTAAGCCATATAATTTTTATCTCTTACATTTTATGAGTGGAACACACAGCAAATTGCCATGCTAGTTCTACCATTTGAGTTTGGTACTTGACATTAACGGGTTCTGATGAGAGCTAATGGAATCTACTTGGTTTTAGGACTAGCAAAAACCTACATAGGATCCTGGAGTTTGACAGGTACTATGCTGACATTATAGAGGTTTGAAAATATAACATCACCGTCGGAGCAGCACTGGGATTGAGATAGTGTAGTGAGTGGAACCAGGTGGATCTTCTTGACTATGAGATCCTTGTTTGGGGTTGTTAACCTGGCCTAATCAGGGAGCCCTGGCTCAGCGATATAAACAAGGATTCAGAATCTCCTCACTTCAGAGACTGACTCTGAGCTGGCTGGCCACAGCAAGTGTACTGTGCACACGTACATGAAGGGTGATTCGGTGATAAGGTGCAGGCTTCTACAGAAGCAGTCATTTCAGATACAGAATTTATTTTAAATAATTTTGATATTTTGTTGACCAGAATCGGATGCAATAATATTCCTGACCAGAACATTGTACAAATTCAAATTGAGATTTATATAACACTGATTTGTCAATAAAGCTGCATCTATAGTGTTTATGGTTAGAATGCACTGGTATTGAGCACTTGGGAGTCTGTCTACAACCTCAAAGGTATGTTGGTTGATTAAGTGATTGTTCTGCGAAAGACTTCCTTCATCCAGGCAACAGAATTAAGAAATAGGTTTAATTATTAGTACAGTCCACTCAAATTTTAATCTAAAGTACAGTTTGCCATTACTGTTCTAATTAACGCACGTCAGCTGAATGTTTTGTTAAGAAAGCTCCATTCCAAAGTTTAAGCAGCATTGAGACAATCATTTAATTCACCCGTGTCAACATACCAAAAAGAAAAAACAAATCCATATTGTGCAAACCGTTTTAATCATTTCAAACCAGATTCAAGCATAGCTGCTTGCCAAAAGATTGAACTGGTGGACATTGATTAAAAGAGCATGTAAAGTATATTAGCAAAAGCTACACATCATTACTTCAACACTCAATGTAACACATTTTTAAGATGCAAGATTTCTTACCTCCAGAAAAGAGGTGGGTATTTGTGCTGTCAAATGCTAAACAGAATATGTTGGATAGATGTTCGCCTTTCAGTTGGACAGGTTTGGCTTTTGAATGAATAGCTTTATCAACGTGCCACAACAAGACACGACGGTCATCTCCACCTGTCACAAAAAGCAAATTTGCAAATTACTCTTCAGTTCAAAGCATGAGTACCTCTAAGCACATTAAAGTGGACAGTGAAAAACCCCATTTATACAAAATCCCTAGAAAGAAAGGCACTGCAATGACACAGCACAAACCGAGAACCACAACTTGCAATAGGGCTTCAGGATGAGCAACTGATCAGCTTCCAATCCACACTGGGCATTGCTGCTGAGGAGAAAAAACTAAGATGCAATGAAGTTTGACAGCAGCGACCTGACAAAGGTGCAATGCTCTGAAAGTTTGTAATTTCAAATAAACCCATTGGACTACAACCTGATATCATGTGACTTTTAACTTTGTGCACCCCAGCACCCCCACATCACTGATAGAACAAGAACACCTATTGTCCTCGACAGCAAGTGAGTGGCTGGTTATCAGGTGATCTGCTGGAGGCAGCCTCTGTTTTGCTGATGGTGAGTTGTATCCCAATAGATGTTCAGATCACTTGTCTTTCTTGTATCTTGCTCACCACTTCCCTCTTGTTGCCAATTTTACTTTGGGAAGTAGCAAGTCAAGAGGGAGGGAAACCGTGAGAGATAGAGTCAATGAGCAGAAGGGAGGCAGTGAGAACATGGAGCAGGCTGAGGAATTTTCTTTTAGCCACTGCCATCAGCGAGCAAAACATCTTCCAACTCCCTTATTGCACTCAACTTGACCACCCTCACCTGCCCTCAGGTTGCTGAAAGTTGAAACAAGGTCATATTGAAAAAGAAATGAAAATGTGCTGATATAGAGCAATCTTAACATGTCCCCAAAACCAATCTGATCCAGGTCTGCAAGTCCAGTCACTGTTGGAATGTTTGCTTTGTGACTAGGATCAGAGTAGAGCGAATGTTTTTTGTATCTGAGTAAATAGGTTTCAGATTTAAGTCCTGCTTTGTAGAAGTGAATGTAATACATATGCTGATACTTCAGCAAATACTTAGGAAACACTGTAGTGGCAGACACCTTTCAAATGGAATAACAAATCAAAGCCTTATTTGCCTACTCAGGTGAACGGAGAACAGAGCCGAGGGGGACCTCCTACCACTTTGACAAACATTAGTATATCCAAAAATTCGCTATTCCATACAGATAATCTGAAATTGTACATTTAATCCGATAAATGCTTGTTCTAGCAGCTCTGCACAAAGCAGACAGCTGCAAACATCCTTGGACAGAGATGTCAAGCGAATGATCCATTTTGGCTTTCTCCCCAGGTAGTCATTACTCAATTCAGTTCAGTCAATGATATTGCAAAATGGCTTAGCATGCTGAATACCTGAAAAGCAACAAGCCACGACATCACCTCAACTGCTGTGTGGAAGATAGGCTCAGACTAGGTGTACCTCTAATCAAGCAGTTTCAGTACATTTAAAACACTGGTACCAAAGCAGCCGGGTGGAAAACTACTACGGTCCACAAAAATCAAGGCAAATTCAATTTGTCTAATGATCACTGATCAACCTAGTCTTGCTCATTGGCAAATGATTGAAGATATGGCTGACAGTACTCCGGATAACCTGCTCACTCGTCTTCAGTTTAAATTACACCAGAACAGCTCTGCTCCAGATCTCATTACAGCCCTGACTCAAACATGGACAAAGTGCTAAGTTACAGAGGAGAGGAGCGACATTCCTTGGCATCAAGGCAACATTTGACTGAGTGTGGTACTAGGGATCCCTGTAAAATTAAAATCCATGGAAACCAGTGGGAGAAACTCTACCTAATACTAAGGAAGATTACCGTGACTGCCAGAGACCAATCATCTTATAGAACATAGGACATTACAGCGCAGTACAGGCCCTTCAGCCCTAGATGTTTCGGCATCCTGTAAAATCAATCTGAAGCCCATCTAACCTACACTATTCCATTTTCATCCATACGTCTATCCAGTAGCCATTTAAATGCCCGTAAAGTTGGCGGGTCTACAACTGTTGTAAGCAGTGCATTCCATGCCCCTCCTACTCCGAGTAAAGAAACTACCTCTGACATCTGTCCTATATCTATCACCTCTCAATTTAAAGCTAGCCATTACCAAAATAGGAAAAAGACACTCCCTATCTACCTGATCTAACCCTCTGATTATCTCGTACAGCTCAATTAAGTCACCTCTCAACCTTCTTCTCTCTAACAAAGACAGCCTCTGGACCCTCAACCTTTCCTCCATATGAGGCAACATCCTGGTAAATCTCCTCTGAACCATTTCCAAAGCTGCCACATCCTTCCTATAATGCGGTGACCAGAACTGTACGCAATACTCCAAGTGCAGCCGCACCAGAGTTTTATACAGCTGCAGCTTGACCTCATGGTTCTGAAACTCAATCCCTCTATTAATAAAAGCCAACACACCATGTGCCATCTTAACAGCCCTGTGGGTGGTAACTTTGAGGGACTGATGGCCATGGATACAGAGATCTCTCTGCTCGTCTACACAACCAAGAATCTTACCATTCGCCCAGTACTCTGCATTCCTGTTACTCCTTCCAAAGTGAATTGCCTCACACTTTTCTGCATTCAACTCCATTTGCCACCTCTCAGCCCAGCTCACAGCTTGCCTATCTCAGGCTCAGATCATTGATGCAAGAGTGCCTCAGGATGGATATTCCCTCAACAACCTGTTCAGCAATGTTAATACTTACCCTCATCAGCAGGCGGAACTTAACTCAGGCCCCTAGCTCAGAGGTAGACACTACCACTGCTTGGGTTGATCAGTGATAAGTTAAAACTCATGCCACACAGTGTCTAACAGCAGAAATTCTCACTACCTCCCTTTCACATTCAATGGCAGAGTCATTAGTGAATTTCCCATTAATATCCTGCAGGCTTACAACTGACTAAAAACTCTATTGGACCTATCACATAAATACTGTGGCTATGGAAGCAGATCTAAGGCTGAATATTCTATAACAAGTAACTTGCCTTGCAACTCATCAAAAGTTCAGAAAGAGATGGAATTCTTCTCACCCACTTGATATGTGTTGATCTGACACCACTCAAAACCAATACAGTCCAGGACAAAGCAGCCTGATACCCCATTCACCCCTTCACCACCAATGCAACATGCCTGCAGCATATACCATTTTTAAGAACCACTGCACCAACTCAACCACACTTCTTATTGCAGCATCTTCCAAACCAGTTAACTTTAACAAAGAATGGGTAACAGGTGTACACAAACAGCAAACATCAACAGCATGTTCCCTTCCAATTTCCTGGCCACTACATCTTCATTCACCTTCATCATCACTGGGCCAAAATCCTGAAACTGTAAATCACACGCCCTTGTGGGAAAATCTAAACCAAAGCAGTCTGTGGCAGTTCAAGGCAACAATTCCCTACCACCTTAGCAAAAGTAATTAGGAATGGCAATAAATGCTGCTCTTCTTAGCAACAACCACAGACTGTGAAAGAATAATTCAACATTATACAAATAGAGTAACATAGGAATATATAAAATAGGAACAGGAGGAGACTGTTCAGCCCCTTGAGCATGCTCTGAGATTTCTCAAGTCCACCTTCCTGCGCTTTCCCTATAACCTTCGATTCCCCCACTGATCAAGAATTTATCTCCTGTTAAATATAAACAAGGATTCTGCCCCACAGCTCTCTGTGACAAGGAGTTCCAAAGACTCTCAACCCTCAGAAGAAATTCCTCCTTATCTCAGTCTTAAATTAGCACTCGTTTATTCTGAGTCCACCTCTCTGGTCCTCTTCCATGAGGGGAAAAGTCCTCTCAGCATTTATCCTGTCAAGTCTCTTAAGAATCCTATATGTTTCAATGAAATCACCTCTCATTCTTCTAACCTCCAATGAGTAGTGTCCCTAACTGTTTAATCATTGCTCATGAGACAATCCCTCCATTCCAGGGAGCATTTGAGTGAACATTCTCTGAACTGCCTCAATTGAAACAATATCTTTCCTTAAATAAAGTGACCAAAACTTTTCCTTACTCCAGATCTGGTCTCACTAATGCCTTGCACAGTTACATTAAGACATCCCACTCTTATACTCTAACCTCCTTAATATAAGGGCCAACTTTCCTGATTACCTGCTATACCTGTGTGCTGGCTTTACATTTCCACACTCAAGTCCCTTTGTACTGCAACTTTCTAAATTTTCTCTCCATTTAAATAATAACCTGTTCTTTCTATGACCAATTTTCCATTTTGCCACATTATACTCTATTTTGTCAACTTTTTGCCCACTTACTTAGTACTAATATCTCTGTTGTACCCGTCACAAGCTGCCTTTCCAACTATTTTAGTGTTATCTGCAAATCTGGCTACATTCGCTTCTTTCCTCTAAGTTATTAACACACATTGGAAATAGCTGTGGTCTCAGCACTGATCCCTGTGGAACCTTACTCACCACCAACCTGAAAAAGAACCCAGATACCCACTCACTGAATCCTACCCCTGAGCCAATTCTCTACCCATGCCAATATAATATCTTCAACACCGTAGGCTCTTATGGGTTAGGGATAAGATGCATTAGATCTGCCCTATCATATCTAACTATTAGCACCTTTTCACACACTACTGTTTCCTCTCCTATCATTAACAGCTAAAAAACATCAAAGAGACTAGTAACAAAATGCAGCCAGTTCGAGATTCCTCTCATCTCCCGATCAATCACGGCTAGCTTGAAAATCACTCATTATAACGTGAGACGTCATTTCAGGAACTTTCAGGTCTGTTTGAAAAAGATGGTAGCAACATTATACAAACCACATCATTTGTTCCAGAGAATGAGAAGTTCTGATATCTACTTAATGGTTTCTTCATAAATTTACAGATGCAGCTCCTAGTCATGTTCTACATATCAATTCTAAATACCGTATTCAAATTGTACCCAATCAGTTCAACACTTTAAAAACCTTACCCATTTTCATGTCACATCTGCATCATTCCAAACAACCCTATCATATTATGACACCCAAACCTCATCATTATCTCTAGACCTAATTATTCAGAACTATTATTTCAGAATTAAACCATATGCAGTATTTCAAGTATGTTCTTGTCAGAACCATTGACAGCCTTCAATTCATGTTGAATCGCAGAAATTGCTGGAAAGGCTCAGCAGATCTAACAGCACCTGTGAAGAGAAATCAGAGTTAATGTTTCAGGTCAGGTGACCCTTCCTCAGAATTCTGATTTCTCTTCACAGGTGCTGCCAGACCTGCTGAGCTTTTGCAGCAATTTCTGTTGTTTGTATCTGCTTTACAGCATCTGCAATTCTTTCAGTTTTTAACCTACAATGATCTTCTTTATGCACCCCATAACCAGCACAAAAGCTGCACACCTATAATGACTGCGCAATGATTGGGCCATTTCTCTTTCCTCAATTAAATATTGTCAGATTAGAGAATTTTTCTGACCATTATTTCACAAAATGGATATGGGTTTTTAAAAACCTAGTTTTCACCAATAAGATTTTTTGAAGCAATATTTAGAAGTTGGAAAAGATAACAAACACTGATGTTCTTTTCCTCAAACACCACAGAGAATAAGCAGTTTGTTAATGTAATTAGTGAATACCTTACATTCACTGTTCTAGGAAATGTTCTAGCAGGCTCACTGTTATACTAACAGATATAAAAGAGATAAAGTCACAGTCATACAGCATGGAAACAGACCTTCGGTCCAACTAATCCATGCCAGCCATAATCCCAAGCTAAACTAGCCCCATCTGCCTACACGTTGCCCCATCCCTCCAACCATTTCTTATTCATGTACTTATTTAAATGTCTTTTAAACGCTTAATTACACCCACGTTCAGCACTTTCTCTGGATGTTCATTCCATATATGCACCACTCTCCATGTAAAAGAAATTTCCTCATGTCTTGTTCAAACCTCTCTCTGCTCACCTTAAAAATATGGCCCCAGTCTTGAAATCCCCCAATGCTAGGGAAAAGACACCTGCCATTCACCTTATTTATGCCCCTCATGATTTTACATACCTCTGTAAGGTCACCCCTCAACCTCCTACACTCCAGTGATAAAAGTCCCAGTCTATCCAGCCTTCCCCAAACTCAAACCTCCATGACTGGCAACATTCCGGTAAATCCCTTCTGAACCGTCTCCAGTGTAATAAAATCTTTCTGACAAGCAGAATTGGGCACAGAATTCCAGAACGGAATGAGCTACCACAGGAAGTGGTGAAGGCTGGTAAAATTGCAACATTTAAAAGGCAACTGGATGGGTGTATGAATAGGAAGGGTTTGGAGGGATGTGGGCTGTGCGCTGCAGGTGGGACTAGATTGGGTTGGGATATCTGGTTGGCATGGACAGGTTGGACCGAAGGGTCTTTTCCGTGCTGTACGTCTCAACGTCACAGAATCATCCATCTGAATCCAGCTCATATTGCAGATACACCACTGTTCAACTCACGGATTATGCTTTGCAATGAGAGTCCACTCTGAAGTGTAAAAAACACATGGTTCAATTACAACCACCAGCATCACTGGCATAGAAGCTGCTTCTGAGCAAAGAAAATATTTTAGTGTCTTGTATGGAAGGCAAGGGTGCAAGACAGCAACGGCTATAGTCAATGTCCTACTTGGATATAGTACCAGAGGATTGGAGAATTCCAAATATTCCACCTCTTTCAAAAAAAAGGGGTACACTCAGTAAGTGCAGCCCAGCTTGTTAAAGATAAATCACGTATGACAAACGTAATTAAGCTTTTCAGTAAATAAGAGGGCAAACAGGTTATGTTGAGCACGTGGACTGTATCATATAAAAAGCCGATGAGTAATGGGACAGTAACAGCATGGATACCAAATAGGCTAAGAGACAGGCTGCAGAGAATAGTGTGGAAGGACTGGCATATTAAATGCTAACGTCCAGGAGTCTGGATTAAAACCATTGTTTTAAAATAATTTACATGATTAGAACTTGGATGCAGTGGATGAGATTTCAAGTCCTCAGATGTGAAGACATGGATACATTGTACACTAAGAAGGATGTTAAAAAATTGAAAATGGCAACACATGATGGATGAAAGTAAATGCAGAGAAGTCCAGGGATGGATTTACAAGAATGAGGATAGTCAATTAAACGTGTATTATGATATTTTACTCCATGTGTTCTCTGCCTGAAGGCAGGTCCTTAGCTCATTGGCTGGTGCTTCATCCTGAGCCATTTTTCCCAGTAGTATTTTTGTCAGTGATGGTTTGACAATAGAACAAAATAGTGTAATATTAAAAATGATTGTAGAAATAGAAAGACATTGGACGTACACACACACAAATCTCTGAAGGCTAAGGTGAGAAAGTTGTGAAAAAAAGCATCTGAGTAGAGACACCATCCCAGATACTAGGTTGCACAGTGCTGCCTGACAGCACCAGGGACTCGGGTTTGACCCCAATCTTGGTTGACTGCATGGAGTTTGTAAGTTTTCCCTGTGTCTGCATGAGCTTCGCCCAGGTGCTCCAGTTTCCTCCCACAGTCCAAAGATGTGCAGGTTAGGTGGATTGATCATGCTAAACTGTCATGTAGTGTCCAGGGATATGTAAGCTAGGTGGATTAGCCATTGTAAATGTAGAGTAATTTAGGGTCCTGGCTGGGATGCTCTTCATAAGGTCAGTGCAGACTCAATGGGCTGAACAGTATGTTTCAGAGCTGTAGGAACTTTTTGATTCAGTCAATAGCAAAGTGACAACACTCATCATTGGTCTTGAAGGAAGTACCTCGATCACCTAGTGATGTCTATTGTGCACTTTCTTTGGCCTGACATCTATTTGTATCTGATGCAAACCTGTGATGCTTCCCATATATCCAGCAACACTAATACATCAGGACAGATGAGGTAACCAATCATATTTAAGTATTCTAACAGACAGCAAACCAGATAGTAAAGATCAATGTAAAATTTTTATTAGGAAAAAAATATTAGTGTGTGAAATAAATGATTGGGACATACAAATGGAATTAATGTCGAAGCTGAAGCCAAAATAAATTTAACAGATTTAAAAAATGGGCTTCATAAGGCAAATATGTCCTTCAGAACTATTTTAAAAATAATCTTTTCTCATGGTCAATGAGGTTGTTCTGCAGTACCTGTAATCCAACATGATATTAAAAATCTACACGCATTTCATTCAACAAGATGTACCATTTCTGGATGTTTAAAACTAGATACATGAAATAGAGGAGCAAGGATTTTTGATTTCAGTGATTTCTCCTTAGTGTCAGGGAGTGAGTATCTACAACAGTGCACTCATGCAGAAGAGTAGAACCACTGGCCAAAGCTTCTGCATTTTCACGTTTAACCGCACATGGTCAGATTCCCAAAAGTTGCTATCTCTTTACAGAAGCAATCACAGCAAATATACTCACTATTACTATATAGACCAGACCTGAAGAATCCAAAAGCAAGAAAGAAATATTAAAGCTTTGTTAGGAGATAGCTGATACTTTTATTAAATCAAGAGGATAAACAACAAGTTTCCTAGAATTGCAACAGGGATGAGACATCAGAATTGTGGGACTGTTCTCCTCAGGTCAAGGGTTTAATTCCAACGTGTTAAAATTATGACTGGCTTTGGTACAGTACATGGGAAGAAATGGTTTATCCTGGCAGGAAAGGACACAAATTTGAGATAATTATCTAAAGAACCAGAAATGATGTATGCAGTGAGTAGTGATCTGGAAGCCACTGCATGAAAAGGTAATGGAAATTATTTCAATATTAACTTTGAAAAGAAAGTTCAAAATCACAACGCCAGGTTATAGTCCAACATGGAACCATAATATCACTGAATAGCAATGAAAAAGCTGTCTCACATGCAATACCCCATCATGCCTGCTGACTTCTTGCAAGAATGACCCATTTCGTCCTATTAATTTGTGCTTTCCTTCCCCCACAGACCTACAAATTGTTTTTCAACTGAAGTATTGGTTCACCCTTCGTTTCAAAGATGATGTGGCGGTGCTAGTGTTGGACTGTGGTCGACAAAGTTCAAAATCACAATGCCAGGTTATAGTCCAACGGGTTTACTTGGAAGTACAAGCTTTCAAAGTGCTACTCCTTCATCAGGTAGCTAGTCAGGCAGGTACATAGGACACAGAATTTATAGTAAAATTTATACTATAAATTCTGTGTTCTCTGATCCTGTCCCAACAGCTACCTGACAAAGGAGCAGCGCTCTGAAAGCTAGTGCTTCCAAGTAAACCCGTTGGACTATAACCTGGCATTGTGATTTTGAACTTTGTCGACCACAGTCCAACACTAGCACCACCACATCATCTTTGAAACGAAGGGTGAATCAATACTTCAGTTGAAAAACAATTTGTAGGTCTGTGGGGGAAGAAAACACAAATTAATAGGACGAAATGGGTCATTCTTGCAAGAAGTCAGCAGACATGATGGGCTATTGCATGTGAGACAGCTTTTTCACTGCTATTCAGTGATGTTATGGTTCCATGTGACATTATAAAAAACGGTCTTACTTTATGTCACACAAATGTGAATATGTTGTGGTGATCCATAAATCCTGAAAAATGTTTATAAAGCATTTCACTAGCAAGTAAAAAGTTTCCAGGACCTCAGGCTGCACATAAACCAGAGGAATTAAAACATGTTTAGGATGCCCAACATGTCACAAAAACCACACTGCTGACAGCCAGCTTCCAAAAGCTGCAATTCCAGTACTTTCTTCAAAGTGAAATAGGTGCCAACTATCTCTTCAGAATAATGAATCGGAGAAGAGAGGGGTGTGGTCACAGGACTGAACAGGATTCAACTGCCCAACATCACCTATTGCTAATACAGCAGCATTCACAGCTACAAAAACCCTCACTATTGCACTAATTAGTTCAACTGATCTGAAGGGACACTACACCAAAGGGATTAAAAGTGCAAACAGCCAAGTATTACAAAAACAGATTGTCCTCGTGTCATTCTGCTAAGATTTGAATATCGTGCAATACAATCTCCTGGTTTTCAGTCTCCTCAGTTGTTATCATTTCAAGTAGTATACATCTGAAAAGACACAGAGGTAGCTTTCATATAACATGAGATGCCAGCACAGCCAGCATTTGTCACCCAGCTCGACAACTATCCTCAAGGAAGTGATGGGGAGCCACCTTCCTGAATCATTGCAGTCTATAGGAGGCAGGTACACCCACAGAGCTGTTAGGGAGTGCCACACTGCCGAAGACATTCATTCAATTTTCTCTCTCTCTTCACACTTGCTGCCCTTTCTCCCTCCCATTTACCCATTCTCTCAAACACCTCCACTCAAACCCTTTGACAGATTCACACCACCACTATACCTTCCTCTCATCATCCTACTCCACATCATCATCCCCCATGTACCCTCTTCACTGATTGTGATCTTGTCTCCCCATCACTTAGCACAGACCCTTGAAACATTATATAGTACCATCCACACACTCCTCCCTTTGGCTCAACCCACAGCTCCCTTCCCATCAATCCACTGCATCTCTCCATAAACTCCACACACACACACACCCATAATTGTTCTGTCATCAACCCGCCTGTTATCTGCACCGACTTTTGTCCGACACTCCCTTCCCATCATCTATCACAGTTCCTACATTATCCAGGGAGCCCACTATACTCTGTATAACCCCGTTCCCACCCCAGCACCTCCCCTGTTGCCCACTTCATCCCAAAGCCTCAGCCATGGCAACCTATGTGGTACTTCTCCCATTACATGCCATAACCCCATTCCTTTCCTCATCCTCTGCTCAAATTCCCTCATCTCCCATTGCCCCGCTCCCTCGCACCCCATCCCAATCTCCTCCCCAATCACTCAACACTGGCACAATTCCAACGGGATGACAGAACCTCTGATGATTTCACCATCTGTGGTCTATGGCATGATAACTGCAGCATTCCCTTTTGTATTCCTAATTGCGGTGCTGCTGGAGATCAGCGGAAGTAACAGGAGATCAGGAATAAAATCCCTGAGGCCCCTTCATTTTTCACGAGATCATCATCCTGCAGGAGTGCCATCACTTTTAACAGGACACGAGCAACATACATTTTCCTTCTGGAAAGAGGAAAACCTCCAATGACATACATAATGTTGGAGTTAACCAATATACTAGTTAACCAATAATTTGCCAGAGAACCACTCTGTCGGCCGAAAAATGGGGCCAGGGTGAAAGCTGCTGTTGTTGTTGGAATATTCAAAACCAACATTGAGCAGAAAGTGGTCGAGGCCAACAAAGGAGAAGAAACTGGTGCTTGCACAGCCCACCGTGCCCCCATCCAACCAAAGCCCAACCACAGACAGCATCAGGACACAAGGTCCCCAGGAAACGGGCAAAAGGTCGTATGGCTGGGCTCCAAGAGTCGGTTTTCTGGAGGAGGAGGAGGAGACCATGGTAATGGTAATGGTGATGGTGATGGTGGAGGCGGCGGCAGGGGAGAAGGAGGAGGAGGAGGAGGAGGACAACGGGACGACGGGGGGGGTGGCGAGGGCTATGACGGAGGAGGGGGAGGACGTGGCGGGGGCAATGGCGACGCGGGAGGGGGAGGAGGTAGTGGGGGCGACGACGGAAGAGCGGGAGGTGCCGGGGGTGACGGCAATGAGGGAGACGGCGACAGGGGAGGGGGTGGTGGGGGTGGAGGCGATGGCGGAGACAGCGACGGCGCAGAGGGAGGGGGCGACGGCGGAGAGGGAGGGGGCGGGGATGACGGTGGAGGCGGCGGGGGCGACGGAGTGGGGGGAGCGACGGGGTGGTGTGGGTGACGGTGGATAGGAAGGAGAGGGGGAGGGGGAGGAGGCGGGGGTGACGACGGAGGAGCAGGAGGTGCCGGGGGTGACGCCAACGGGGAGACGGCAGAGAGGGAGGAGGTGGCGGGGATGACAGCGACGACAGAGGGGGGAGGAGGTGGCGGGGGTGACGGCAGATAGGGAGGGGATGGGGAGGGGGAAGATGCGGTGGCGACAGTGGTGACGGCGACGGCAGATGGGGAGGAGGCGGGGCGGAGTGGGAGACAGCGGAGGGGGCGGGGTGATGGCAGATAGGGAGGGGGAGGGGGAAGAGGCGGGGGCAACGGTGGAGTCGGTGACGGCGGATGGGGAGAAAATGGCGGAGGAAGCGGCGGGATCGGCGATAATGGTGCATGAGAAGGGGGTGTGGGGGGCGACGGTGGGGGAGGGGGCGACGGTGGAGCGTGGGGGACGACGGTGGAGGAGGGGGCGCGGGGGTGGCGACGGTGGAGGAGGGGGCGTAAGGGGGCAAGAGGGTGGGGGGGGGACGGTGGAGGGGGCGGCGACGGTGGAGGAGGGGGCGCGGGGGCGGCGACGGTGGAGGAGGGGGCGCGGGGGCGGCGACGGTGGAGGAGGGGGCGCGGGGGCGGCGACGGTGGAGGAGGGGGCGCGGGGGCGGCGACGGTGGAGGAGGGGGCGCGGGGGCGGCGACGGTGGAGGAGGGGGCGCGGGGGCGGCGACGGTGGAGGAGGGGGCGCGGGGGCGGCGACGGTGGAGGAGGGGGCGCGGGGGCGGCGACGGTGGAGGAGGGGGCGCGGGGGCGGCGACGGTGGAGGTGGGGGCGAGGACGGTGGAGGTGGGGGCGCGGGGCTGCGATGGTGGAGGAGGGGGCACGGGGCGGCGACGGTGGAGGAGGGGGCGCTGGGGGGTGACGGTGGAGGAGGGGGCGCGGGAGGTGACAGTTGAGGAGGGGGTGATGGTGGCGGAGGGGGCATGAGGGAGCGACGGTGTAGGAGGGGGCGCGGGGGGTGACGGTGAACGGGGGGGTGACGGTGAACGGGGGGGTGACGGTGAACGGGGGGGTGACGGTGAACGGGGGGGTGACGGTGAACGGGGGGGTGACGGTGGAGGAGAGGGTGTAGGGGGGTGACGGTGAACGGGAGGGGTGACGGTGGAGGAGGTCGACGGTGGAGGAGGGGGCGTGGGGGATCGACGATGGAGGAGGGGGCGTGGGGTTGGTCGACGGTGGAGGAGGGGGCGACGGTGGAGGAGGGGGCATGGAGGGTAGGCGTTGGGGGCGACGGTGGAGGATGGGGCGTGGGGGGGCGACGGTGGAGGAGGAGGCGTGGAGGGTAGGCGTTGGGGCGACGGTGGAGGAGGGGGCGCGGGAGGGGTGACAGTGGAGGAGGGAGTGGGGGGTGACAGTGGAGGAGGGAGTGGGGGGTGACGGTGGAGGAGGGGGTGGGGGGCGACAGCGGGTGGTGGTGGTGGTGGCGGAGGTGACGGCGAGGGCGGAGCGGGAGGAGGTGGGGGCAACGGGGGAGGAGGCGGCGGGGCAACGACGAAGGGGGAGGAGGGAGTGTGGGATGGGGTGGGGGTGGAAGGGTGTGGTGGACGGTGGAGGGGGCGGGGATGAGGGTGACGGTGGAGTAGGGGTAGGGAGCGACGGTGACAGAGGAGGGGGAATGGGGGTGACAGTGGAGGGGGTGACAGTGAGTAGGGGGTGACGGTGAAGGAGAGGGCGATGGTGCAGGAGGAAGGGATATTGGATGGGGTGGCGGTGGAGAGGGAGATGGTGGAGGGGGCAACGGCGACGGGGGAGGAGGTGGCGGGGGCGACAGTGATAGTGGAGGAGGGGGTGGGAGGACGGTGGAGGAAGGGGTGGCGGGGGGACTGTGGAGGAGGGGGTGGCGGGGGGACTGTGGAGGAGGGGGTGGCGGGGGGACTGTGGAGGAGGGGGTGGCGGGGGGACTGTGGAGGAGGGGGTGGCGGGGGGACTGTGGGGTTGGAGTGGGGGTGACAGTGGTAGAGGTGGTGGTGGGGGTGACAGTGGACGGGGGGTGGGGGTGACAGTGGACGGGGGGTGGGGGTGACAGTGGACGGGGGGTGGGGGTGACAGTGGACGGGGGGTGGGGGTGACAGTGGTGGGGGTGACAGTGGACGGGGGTGGGGGTGACAGTGGACGGGGGGTGGGGGTGACAGTGGACGGGGGGTGGGGGTGACAGTGGTGGGGGTGACAGTGGACGGGGGTGGGGGTGACAGTGGACGGGGGTGGGGGTGACAGTGGACGGGGGTGACGGTGGACGGGGTGTGGGGGTGACAGTGGACGGGGTGTGGGGGTGACAGTGGACGGGGGGGGTGGGGGGTGACAGTGGTGGGGCTGACAGTGGTGGGGCTGACAGTGGACGGGGGTGGGGGTGACAGTGGACGGGGGGTGGGGGTGACAGTGGACGGGGGGTGGGGGTGACAGTGGACGGGGGGTGGGGGTGACAGTGGACGGGGGGTGGGGGTGACAGTGGAGGAGGGGGTGGGGGTGGGGGTGACGGTGGTGGGGGTGACAGTGGTGGGGCTGACAGTGGACGGGGGTGGGGGTGACAGTGGACGGGGGGTGGGGGTGACAGTGGACGGGGGGTGGGGGTGACAGTGGACGGGGGGTGGGGGTGACAGTGGACGGGGGGTGGGGGTGACAGTGGAGGAGGGGGTGGGGGTGGGGGTGACGGTGGTGGGGGTGACAGTGGACGGGGGTGGGGGTGACAGTGGACGGGGGGTGGGGGTGACAGTGGACGGGGGGTGGGGGTGACAGTGGAGGAGGGGGTGGGGGTGACGGTGGTGGGGGTGACAGTGGGGGGGGGGTGATGGTGGGGGGGGGGGGTGGCGGGAGGGGTGGGGGGGGGTGGTAACCTCCTCCCTGGGTGGGGGTCTGGGTGAACGGGGGCCCTGGTCCTCTCTCTCAGGCCCATGGCCGGGTGTGAGGTTCCTGTCCAGCAGCTGCTTGGAGTCCAGGCCTGTCCCCTCTCCCCGGGGACCCCAGCGGCGGCTCTCCCCATCCCGTGGCGGCGGGGGCTCCCTACGCCTCTCCCCTCCCGGGGGCCTGGGTCTCTCCCACCTGGGGGCCTGAGCCTTTCCCTCCTCCTCCTCCTCCTCCCGCCACCCGGGGCCTGAGTTTCCGGCCTTGCCTGCCCCCCTCATCCCCCCGCTCTCTTACCGGACACCAGCAGCTCCCCGGCGCCGCTGCTGAACTCGATGGCGTTGACGCAGCCGAAGTGGCCGAGCAGGTCCTTCTTGAAGAGGCTCCTGCAGGCGGACAGCCGCTGCCGCTGGAAGGCCTCCCTCAGGAAGCGGTCGCCGCTGAGCGCGCGGCGGCCCAGGAAGCGCAGCAGCGAGCCGGCCCCAGGCTCGGGCTCGGGCCCAGGCTCCTCCATCATCCTCCTCCTCCTCCTCCCCGCGCTCTCGGTGATGGCGGCGGCCCCTCCTCCTCCTGCTGCTGCAGCTGCTGCGGGGGCCCCTCTCAGCCGCGGGCGCCCGTGGCCCTCATCGCCGCCGTGTGAGGCCGCCGCCGGGCGCTGGCCTGCAGCTGATAAGGCGCCGGAGCCTGGAGCCAACATCAACACAGCAACATGGTGCTGCAGCCCGCCAGCCTTCCCCCCCTCCCCTCACTGCCCTCCCCTTCCCCTTCCCCTCCTCAGGCTGGACACAAACAACAAAACCTCCCCCTCCAATCACAAAATTAAAAATAATAAAAACCCCCCAGAATGATTATTTGTTGTTTATAAACACCCGGCAACAATCCGGTGCAGTTCGCCCGTGCTCTGGTGGGGCTCTCTTGCTGCCGGTGACACCCAGCGATAGGCTTCGGGGGCTGGGCTGGGCAGGCGGGGACACAGGGAGAGGGAGACAGCTCTGTCACCGTCAGCAATGCTCACAGGAAGAGCAGCCACCACCACCCGGACAAAAGGCGAGACCAACCCCCCACACCCCACACCCACCGCCCCAACCGCGGGCAGGTCACTCAGCGGCAGTGGCCCCCGAGCGCCTCCCCGTCCCGATGCTTCGGGATCTCCCGAACTTTGCACGGGGCGAAGGCGATTCCACCCAGCATCGCCCCCCCCCTCTCTCACCCCTCCCCGGGAAGGCGACTCAGCCGGAGTCACTCGTCGCACCCGCAATTTCAATTTCTTCTTCTTCTTCTTCTTCCTCCCCACCCCCCAGGTGATTACCCAACGCTTCCTCCAGAACCCCAACTCTTGTCTTGTCCGGTTCACTTTCAGACAGTGCCTTCCAGACCTGAACCCCCCTCACTTTAAACACCCCAACTCTTGTCCGGTTCACTTTCAGACAGTGCCTTCCAGGTCTGAACCCCCTCACTTTAAACAAATGTGCATATTGTCTCCTCCAGTTTGTTCCACTTCAGTTACTGATGAAGTGGCTTATACTCCAAACTTCGATCTTCCTGCTCCTTGGATGCTGCCTGACCTGCTGTGCTTTTCCAGCAACACATTCTGGACTCTAATCTACAGTCCTCACTTGCTTTTTTTTTAACCCCCCACACTACCGCCGAACTGCGGTAGTGCTTATTTTTATCCCCAGCACCCATAGTGTGTGTGTGCAGGTGTGAGACACAGTGACAGACACAAAGTGTACAAATCTTTATTCAATATCCACCACCAGGAAAAGTAGGAAAACACCCGAGTGGCCAGTGACAAGCAGTGCCCTTCACATCAAAGAGAGCAATGCTGTGTGAACAAACAGTGAAGGGGAGGGCAGGGACTAAATCAATATAGAGTTGGAGGGGGAAATGATGCACTCCACTCCCTGCGGCGCCCACCTCTCCCTGAACAACTACAGGGTGTTCAGTCCTCACTTTCTTTCTTTTTTCTTCTTTTTTTCTCTTTTTTTTCTCTTTTTTATTTACCCGGGTGGCCAGTGACAAGCAGTGCCCTTCACATCAAAACACTCCTGTTTATTATTTATTTATTTATTTTCATGGTGTGTGTGTGTGCAGGTGTGAGACACAGTGAGAGACAAGGTGTACAAATCTTTATTCAATTTCCACCACCAGGAAGATAGGAAAACATCTGGGTGGCCAGTGACAAGCAGTGCCCTTCACATCAAAGGGCAAAGCTGTGTGAACAAACAGTGAAGGGGAGGGCAAGGACTAAATCAAAATAGAGTTGGAGGGGGAAATGATGCACTCCACTCCCTGCGGCGCCCACCTCTCCCTGAACAACTCCAGGGTGTTCAGTCCTCATTTTTTTTTTCTGTGTGATCAAAACAGTGAAGGGGAACCCCCTGATTATATTTTTTTTTATTCTTCCACCAGGAAAATAGAAAAACACACGAGTGGCCTGTGACAAGCACTGCCTTCACATCGAGAGACTATTTTCTTTTCTTTTTTTCTTCTTTTTTTTTGCTTATTATTTTTATCCCCAGCACCCATGGTGTGTGTGTGTGCAACTGTGAGACACAATGAGGGACAAGGTGTACAAATCTTTATTCAATTTCCACCACCAGGAAAAGTAGGAAAACACCCGAGTGGCCTGTGACAAGCAGTGCCCTTCACATCAAAGGGCAAAGCTGTGTGAACAAACAGTGAAGGGGAGGGCAGGGATTAATCAAAATAGAGTTGGAGGGGGAAATGATGCACTCCACTCCCTGCGGCACCCACCTCTTCCTGAACAACTCCAGGGTGTTCAGTCCTCACTTTCACCTCATCTCAATTACTGCCCATTGGTTCTTGGCCTTGCTACCAATAGAACAGCTCATTGCTTCTTGTTTCTACTCTGTCCAGATTCAATGTGATTTTGAACACCGACATCAAATCTCCTCTCAACCTTCTTTTGTCCAAGGGAAACAATCAAAACAACTCCCCAATGAACACTGAATTTCCTCATCTCCAGACATATTGTTTAAGTGTTTTCTGGACATTCTCCAACGCATCTTTCCCAAAGTGCAAAGCTCAGAATTGAATCAAATGCTCCAGTTGATGCCAACTTACAGGACTTTCATGTTTTATGTGTTTGGTAAGTTTTGCAATTGTACCCTGTGCAACCTAGGTCTAGGTCATTAACATAAATCAAGAAAAGTAATGGTCCTAAGACATTTTTTTATGAAACCCCAATATATATCTTCCTTTGGTCCAACAAATGACTTTATCACTACTCTGTGTCCTGTTGCTCAGACACCTTAACCTTCATTGTGCTATTGTCACTCAGCCACCTATATCTTCATTGTGTTTTATTCTATGGACTTTCCTACCATGTCTGTGTTGTAGCACTTTATCAAATGCCTACTGTATCAATCATAATACCTTCTCAGCCTTCACTGTTGCTTCACTAAAAACTCAAATAGTTTAACACGATTTATCTTTTTAAAAAAATGGTACTTATTTTCCTTAACAGATCCAAAGTCGCTATTCATTCATCTTGGGCTATTGTTTCTGAAAAGATGTTTCTCATGACTGAGGTCATAACTGTAGGCCAATCAATTTAATCTTAATAATAACTTTGGGCGGCACGGTGGCACAGTGGTTAGCACTGCTGCCTCACAGCGCCAGAGACCTGGGTTCAATTCCCGCCTCAGGCGACTGACTGTGTGGAGTTTGCACGTTCTCCCCGTGTCTGCGTGGGTTTCCTCCGGGTGCTCCGGTTTCCTCCCACATTCCAAAGATGTGCGGGTCAGGTGAATTGGCCATGCTAAATTGCCCATAGTGTTAGGTAAGCGGTATATGTAGGGGTATGGGTGGGTTGCGCTTCGGCGGGTCGGTGTGGACTTGTTGGGCCGAAGGGCCTGTTTCCACACTGTAAGTAATCTAATCTAAACTTTATCAATAAAATGACAGCCGATGGAATAAAAGGGACAGTGGTCACGTGAGTACATAGTTGGAAGGATTATTGTGGCTTAGCGGTAATTTCCCTACCTCTGAGCCAGAGTGCTGGGGTTTGCCTTTAACAGTTCCAGTGGTGTGTCATAACTCATCTGAACAGGTTGATTAGCAATATCTACAAAGTTGGCTGAAACATAGTCTGTTGGTTATTTTTCTTTCAGACAGGAAAATAATACATAATGAAGTCCCCAAGGACAAGGTACAAAGATCAAAGTTTTTCACAATATGTGTTCATGACATAGACTTCAGTTGTAGGGAACAATTGAAGATGAGGATAAAGTTGGAGATATTGAGAAGAGAATAATCAAAGATATCAAATAGGAATGGCATTTTGGATAGATTTGTGGCAAATTACATGGAATGAAAACCTGTGAAATGATACCTTTCGATAGAAAAAAAGGTAACGTAAAATAATAGGTATGATTCTAAGGAGAGTGCAACAACAAAAAAAATTTAGATATATGTGTGCAAATTATTGGAGGTTATGGGAGAGATTGAAATAGTGATTAAAAAAGAACCCAGAATCCTGGGATTAAGAATAGACAAGAATAGAGTACAAAAGCAAGAAGTTAAGATAAATCTTTGATGTTCAGCCTCAATTAGAATATTGTGTCCAATTCTGGGGCCCATACTTTGACAAGAATGTGATGATGGAGAAAACACCTAGCTGGCTTGTCCCAGAGAAAAACTTCTGTTGTCGAGATATCGAGTCACAGCATGGAAACAGACCTTCGAACCAACTCTTCCATGCTGACCAGATATCCTACATTAATCGAGTCCCATTTGCCAGCATTTGGCCCGCATCCCACCAAACGTTTCCTATTCATGCACCCAGCCAGATACCTTTTAAATGTTGGAATTGTACCAACCTCTATCACTTCCTCTGACAGCTCATTCCATACATGCACCACCCTTTGTGTGAAAAAGTTACCCCTTAGATCCCTTTTAAATCTTTCCCCTCTCACTTTATATATACCCTCAAGTTTTGGACTCCCCCACTGCTGGGAAAAGACCTTAGCTCTCACTCTGTCCATGCCCCTCATGATTTTATAAACCTCTTTAAGGTCACCCCTCGCCTCCTATGCTCCAGGGAGAACAGCCCCAGCCTATTCAGCTGCTCCCAATAGCTCAAATCCTCCAACCCTGGCAACATCCTTGTCAATCTTTTCTGAACTCTCTCAAGTTTCACAACATCCTTCCCATAACAGGGAGATCAGAATTGTACACAATATTCCAATTGCAGCCAAACCAATGTCTTGAAGAGCCACAAAATGACTCCCAACTCCTGTACTCAATGCACTGACCAATTAGAGAAGTGGGAGGGATCAAGACAGAGAAGATAGGGCAACAGCAATCATATTGACAAGAGAATAAAGACCATCCAAGGTGATTGGCAAAGGATCCAGAAGTGACATAAAAGAAAACCATTTTTACACTGCATGTGCTTGGATCTGGAAAGTACTCGCTGACAGCATTGTGAAGCTAGATTTATTTGTCACTTTAAAGAGGAAAATGGTAAACTTTGATGAGAAGAGAACTTCCAAGGTTTTGGGGAAAAGGGCAGGGCAATGTGATTATAGAACTGGCTCCTCTTTGCTGGAAACATCCTTTGATTCTAATGATAAGGTGATAAAATTTACTTTGGGCAGTAGCACACTTTTGAGTCAATCACTCATTATGCACATCATCTGATTTGTTCTCCTATTGGTGTCAATGAAAGTGATAATGTAAGATCGTTCATCATCAATATCAGGAAAATTGATTTGATTCATGATCAGGAATTGTGCAAGAGAACCTTTGGAAAGGTAATTCGGAAAGAATGGGTTATATCTCCCAAAATTAATAATGTTATTCGATAGTCACTGATATGTGAACAAAGAGTCATCAGTGGATCATGCAATGAAGACAGTGTGGAAGAATGTGGTGCTGGAAAAGAGCACAGCGGTCAGGCAGTATCCAAGGAATTGATATTTCGAGCATAAGCCCTTCAACAGGAATGGAGTGTCATCATGTAATGAAGACATTCCATTGTTAATTTTCTTTTAAGGAGTTATGTTTAAAGGATTGTGGACAATATTTTGTTTGAAGATACTGAGATGTTTGGCCTGTTTTAATTTAAACGGATCATTTAAAGGCAGTTTGGGACATGTTTAAAAGACACTTCTTGGAAGCATCTCTCAGTCTCCAAACAAAATTATTGGAGGCACTGGATAATTCAAAGGCCCTGACAATAGTACTGAAAGTTTGTGCTCATAACTTGTTGCCCCATGCAAACCATTTTTTTTCCAATACAGCCACAACACTGGCATCTACCCAACAAATGTGAAAAATTGTCCTGGTATGTCACAAAAAGCAGGACAAATCCTACCTGGCCAATTACTGCCCCATCAGACTACTCTCGATCATCAGTAAAGTGATGGAAGATGTCACCAACAATGCTATCAAGTAGCACCCGCTCGGCAATAACCTGCTCAGTGATGCCCAGTTTGGGTTCTGCCAGGGTCAACCAGCTCCAGACACCATTACAGCTTTGGTTCAAATGTGGATAAAACAGCTGAATTCCAAAGTTGAAATGAAAATGACACTAAGGCCATATTCGATCAACTGCAGCATTAACGAGCCCTCGCAAAACTGAAATCAATTGGAACTGGGGCAAACTCTCCACTGGCTGGAGTCATACATGATAAGTAGGGAGATGGTTGTGGTTGGTTGGAGGTCAGTCATCTCAGCTCCAGGACATCGCTGCAGGAGTTCCTCAGATTAGTGTCCTCGGCCCAAACAACTTCAGCTGCTTCATCAATGTCCTTCCCTCCATCTTAAGGTTAGGAATAAGGATGTTCACCGATGATTGCACAAAGTTTAGCACCATTTACGACTTCTCATATACTGAAGCAGTCCATGTTCAAACGCAACAAGATCTGGACATCATTTTAGGCTGGCAAGTGACAAATAACATTTGCATCATGCAAATGCCAGGCAACGATCATCTCCAATAACAGATGATCTAACCACTGCCCCTTGACATTCAATGGTCTTGCCATTACTGAATACCCCACTATCAACATCCTTACAGTTAGACTCAATTAGACTCACTACAAAGGAAGGTTAGAAGTTAGAAATACTGTGGCAAGCAACTCACTTCCTGACTCCCCAAAGCTTGTACACCAATCACAAGGCATAAGCCAGGAGTGTGATGTAATACTCCCCACTGGCCTGAATGGATGTAACTTCAACAACACTTAAGAAGCTTGACGCCATCCAGGCCAACTGCTTGATTGGCACCACATCCACAAACATCCATTCCCTCACCACTGACACTAAGTAGCAGCAGTGTGTACTCTTTATAAGACCCACTACAGAAATTCACCAAAGATCCTCAGCACCTTGCAAACCCACGACCACCTCCATCTCAAAGGACAAGGGCAGCAGATACATGTGAACACCCCCATCTGCAAGTCACTCACCATCCCGACTTGGAAATTTATCGCTGTTCCTTCACTGTCACTGGATTAAAATCCTGGAAACCTCTCTCAAAGGGCATTGCAGGTTAACCTACAGCATGTGGACTGCAGTTATTCATGAAGGCAGCTCACCACCACCTTCTCAAGGACAACTAGGAATGGACAATAAATGATGGCCAGCTAGTGATGCCCCCATCCCAATAAAGAAAAAAAGTCACTGCAGATTGCGGTGGTTCACAGACTCCCAAACCAACCTCTTGTTCTATGGTGATGTGGAGTCGGTGGACCATGTATATATTGGGTGTGGACATTTGCAATCGCTTTTCAGTTTTATAGAAAACTTTCTCCTCTGCCTTTGGTTGCACTTCAGTCCTATGCTCCTGCACTTTGGGCACCCGTTGTGGAGGAGGCAGGGTAGGTCTGAGGATCTCCTTGTGGGTCTGCTCTTAGGCCTGGTCAAACTGGCCATAAACTGGTCCAGGCAGCGGGCCATGGAGGGAGTCATTATGGCTGATCGCCTGCCCCTCTTCCGCGGCTACATTCAAGCCCTGGTGTCTCTGGAGAAGGAGTACGCGGTGTCTACCAACACACTCAAGCTGTTCAGAGAGAGGTGGACACGCAAGGAGTGGAATGCTTTATTCCCCCTCCAACTCTATTTTTATTTAATCCCTGCACTCCTCTTCACTTTTTTGATCACACAGGCAGAAGGGCACTGCTTGTAACTAGCAACTCTGGTGTTTCCTTTCTTCCTGGTGGTGGAAATTGAATAAAGATTTATACACCTGTTGTCTTTCACTGTGTCCTACACCTGCGCGCACACAACATGGGTGCTGGGGAAAATACAAGCACTACCGCACTTAGGCGGAAGTGTGTGGGAAATAGGGAAAAAAAGGAAAAAGTCATAGGCTTAAGTGAATTGAAATTATTTACTGGAAATCTTATGCTTTATGACCATCAGAAGTTAGTTTTTGTTCTGTATATTGTTTGTAATTCAGTTGGGAAAGAGAGAGAGAGACAAGATACCCAGCTTTGCCTTTGTGTGAAAACCCTTTTGATAGGCCAGTGTGATAACTGAAATACTCAACATTTTCCTGAAAAGCCTCTGAAAGATTTCTTCCCAACATCTACTACATGAAATGGACCTCCAAACTAAGAACCTCCTGTATTTAGTGACATGCTTGTGTGTGTCATCGTGCCAACTGAAAATTATTTTGAACACTTCATTTCTTATCCTTCTTTCCTTCAAAATATAATAATTATTGGCCAAAGTGGTTTTTCAAGATTTAACTTTACAGAAAAAGTTCTTTTCTATCATTTGTGTAAGTGTGTGTGGTTATATAGAAGGGTAAATATATATGCTTCTACACTTCAAACTGTGTGTTAATCCAATTTGCATATTGGTCAAACGAGGCCTGTTTTTTTTAATAAATCAACAGTTTTGGTGATTATTAAAGAATGCTGCCTCATAGATCTTTGTATTCAAACCAAATCTGCAGTCCTGTCTCATTCAAGTGAATGGTGGTGAACAATTAAACAACTCACTGTTCCATGAATATTCCCATCCTCTATAATGGGGGAATGCGTCACATAAATGCAAAAGGAAGGCTGAGGCATTTCAACAATTCTAAGTTGAAGTGCCAACTGGATGATCCATCTCGGTCTCCTCTGGAGGTCTCTAGCATTACAGATTCTGATCTTCAGTCAATTCAATTCACTGCATGTGATCTCAAGAAAAGGTTGAAGACCTAAAGGCGATGGGGCCTGTCAATATTCCCGCAATAGCTCACTTTCTGCCTTTACATGAAAGCCCTTCTGAAGAGTTAAGCTAATAACTAAAATAATGATTCAACGTTTCTCCTGAAAAGCCTCTGAAGGAGTTCTTCCCAATGATTCCTGGATGAAATACACCTGAAAAGATGCCAGTGACAATTGGTTGTGTTTTGTGTCACATCTTTGTGGGCCGGGATGCCAACGGAAAGTCATCTTGAATATTTCGTATCTTGTTCAACTTTCCTTCAATAACTACATTATTGTCCAAAATAATTTCTATCAAAATTAATGTCTACAGAGAACGTTTTTTTTTCTTAATTAATGTGTGTGTGACATATTTAGAAATTTTTTATTCACATATGGATATGGACATCATTAGCTGGGTCATCATTCATTGCCTGTCCCTTGTTGCCCTTGAGAAGGTGGTGATGAGCCGCCATTTTGAACCACTGCTGTCCATGTGCTATAAGTACACCCACAGTGCTCTTTGAAAGGAAATTCCAAGATTTTGATCCAATTAGCTAAGGAATGAGAATATATTTCCAACTCAGGATGGTGAATGGCTTGGAGGGAAATTTGCTAGTTGTGGTGGTGGTGTTTCTAAACATCTGCTGCTCTTGTCCTTCTAGATAGAAATGGGTTTGGAAGGTGTTGTTTCAGGATCTTTGGTGAATTTTTTTGCAGTATATCTTATACAGTGTAGAACAGGCCCTTAGGCCCTTGATGAAATATAGTACATACTGCTGTTACTGAGAGTCTGTGGTGGAGGGAATGGATGCTTGTGAATGTAGTGCTAATCAAGGAGACTGCTTTGTCCTGGACAGTGTCAAGTTGCTCTCCAGGCAAATGGAGAGTACAGGGTATTCCATTACACTTCTGACATGAGCCTTTGGAGGGTCAGGAAGTGAGTTACTCATTGCAGTATTCTTAACCTTTGACCTCTTCTTCTATCCACTGTAGTTATATGGCAAGTCCAACTGAGTGTCTGGTCAATGGTAACTCCCAGGATGTTGATAGTGGGATATTCAGTGATGGTAATACCATTGATTGTCAAGGGGTAGTGGTTAATTTGCCCCTTGTAGGAAATGGTCATAGCCTAGCATTTGTGTGGTGCAAATGTTACTTGCCATTTGTCAGCCCAAGCCTGGATATAGTCCAGATCTCATTGCATTTGCACATGGACTGCTTCAGTATCTGACGAGTCAAAAAATTCCCACTTCTGACCTTAGGATGGAGGGAAGGATATTGATGAAGCAGCTGAAGACAGTTGGGCCTATGATACTACTCTGAGGAACTTCCACAGCGATGTCTTAAAGCTGAGATGACTGAACTCCAACAGCCACAATCATCTTCCTATGTGCCAGTTATGACTACAACCGGTGGGGAACTTGGTCCTGATTTCTAGTAATTCCAGTTTTGCAAAGGCTCCTCGCTACCACACTGAATTGAATGTGGCCTTAATGTCAAGGGCTGTCACTCTCACCTATTCAAACAGTTCTATAATAATTTGCTTCTTCATTGACAAAGTTTCATTGTATAATAAAATACATGGTTTTTGAAGAAACCAGGTTGGTGGATATTTTTATTCTTCACTTAAGATCAATTAAGTATGTAACTACTCACATCAGCAACTGGATAAGGCTCTTAAATTCACATTATGCCCAATGGGTGTAGTGGAACTGGATAGAGACAGTGTACTCCTCCAACTTTATATGTAGGTATTTCAGAAAGTATTTGATACAAAAACTAAAATCAGGAAGAGTCTTGTAGCTCTTTGGGATATTAGCTGATGAAAGTTAAGAAATCTGGTAGATAGAAAATGGTGAAAAATGTCAAGTAGGTCCTCGGGAGTGTTGCTGAACAGAGACCTTGGAATGCAGGTTCATAGCTCCTTGAAAGTGGAGTCGCAGGTAGATAGGATAGTGAAGACGACATTTGGTATGCTTTCCTTTATTGGTCGGAGTATTGAATACAGGAATTGGGAGGTCATGTTGCGGCTGTACAGGACATTGGTTAGGCCACTGTTGGGATATTGCATGCAATTCTGGTCTCCTTCCTATTGGAAAGGATGTTGTGAAACTTGAAAGGGTTCTGAAAATTATGAGGACATTGCCAGGTTTGAGGATTTGAGCTATGGGAGAAAAGGTTGAAACAGGCTGGGAGCGTTTTCTCTGGAGCATTGGAGGCTGAATTTAGAGGTTTATCAAATCATGAGGGACATGGATAGGATAAATGGACAAAGTCTCTTCTGGGTGGGGTAATGGGTAAGAAGAGATCATTCTGGTTCACTTCATACCCAGTTACAGTTGAGAGTTGGCTAGAGAGACCTAAAGGACAGCTTTTTCACACAGAGGGTGGGAGGTGTATGAGCTGCCAGATTAGGTGGAGGGTGGTACAATTGCAACATTTAAGAGGTATCTGGATGGGTATATGAACAGGAAGGCTTTGGAGGGATATGGGCCAGGTGCTCACAGGTGGGACTAGATTGTGTTGGGATATCTGGTCAGCATGGACAAGTTGGACCAAAGAGCGTATTTCCAGGCTGTACCTCTGACTCGATGAGTCTAGTGCGCAGGACTGGTGGTGTATTCTCAGATGTTCACCACAGATTTGGAAAGAGGGGAGGGGAACCAAGTTTATAGATGACTCTCCAAGGAAATACATTGAAAGATAGAGAACTACCAAAAAAGAAGTTAATAAATTAGACATGTGGATATAAACAATAGGCAGTTTGCCAAAAATTGAACATAATTTTTTGAGATATCTGACCAGTGATCTGAATTATCAGAAGTGCACCCACCTAGTTTAAATATTCTGTTCCTCATGTGAAATTCAGCATCCATTTAGATCTTGTCTATGCCTTTTGCAGCTGTGTTTACTTGTAAGAGTTAACATATTTGGATTAGAGGGATGAAAACTACTGAGGGGCCACTATCCCATCACCAACTCACCCTTTATTTGTACACAGTATATGGTCTCTGCCCAGCCGGCTCAAAGCCAGTCCCTAGACTAAGATGAACTTCTGACACTCCAGTTTAATAATTTTTTTTAAAAAGCAGGAAAACAGTACAGTTTACAAACAATTAACATTAACTGCTGTATACAGAGCCTTGTTGATCAGGCATATTTTGCAAGCAGGCCAATGCAGATCTCTATCCATATAAAGCTAAATCTCTTGTGAACTGTATTTAATAAAATACAAATAACCAAAACAGCTGTTAAACAGCATTCTACAAGGGAAAGGAGCAGCAAAGCCAGGCCCCTAACCCTACCATTCAACCAGTTCAGGAAAAATAAGGACACACTTCAAATCCCACTTTCAGTTATCACAAGTAACAGTAACATACAAGACAGTCCAGTCCAATTAGATAAGAAACCATGCATAGAATGTAGATTCCCCCAGCAAACCATCCATCCCACCCACCTTCTGGCCACTCAGGCAGCCTGCCCCTACACCCCTTCTGGCTTTCAGTCCACCCCATGCCCTTTCCAGTTCAGTCCACCTGACACCTTCCAGCTACCTCTTGGACAGTCTATGCTGCTTCCCCAACCACCCCAGGACAACAGCAATCAGGACAACCTACCCACCTTTCCAAACCACCCTTCACCTTCTGGCCACCTCTAGGACAATCCACCCTGGTACCCACCCAGGGTGACAGCTTTAAAGGGCAGCCTACACCCCCCCCCCCCCCCAAACCCTTCTGGCTCTGTCTGCCCCTACATACCATTGGGCTCTCACCCACCCTGTAATGCCATCTGGCATGTGGACTACCCAGACACCTTCCAACCACCTCTAGGACAGCCCATCCCTATTCCCCCTTCTCAGGACGATAGAACAGTCTACCCACCTTCTGGGAGAGTGAGCTACACACTTTTCAGGACAGCCTACCAACCTTCAGGTCCACAGGACGGTCCACCCTCTGGCTCTCAGGCAGAGTGCTTTCAGGATGACCTATGAGCGTCCCAGCTCAGTAAGGCCTGCCAGACTGAGGGACACAAGAGACTATGCAGGTGATAATTAACCCAACAAACAATGTGTCAGTTATCAACAAACAAACAGTCCTTTCTGATACAATCCATTAGCATAGACAGTTCTCTTCAAAATATAGAGTCCATTCCCTGGAACAGAGTACACTCCAGTATAGACTACCTTGTCAGAAGTGGGTTCACTCCAAACTGCAGAGTCCATTGCTAAAAAAGGGAGTCCACAGCAGAGGGCAGAGTCCACTCATGAAGGCAGCAAATGCACATCCCACAGGTGTGCAATCTCCATGGTATCCTGACCCATCCTTGTAGAAGCAAGCCCACTCACAGAAACAGTACATTGTAAAGATGTAGTTAACAGAGGTGTTTGGTATACTCCCAATGGCAGGGTCTATTCCAAACCTGAAACACATTGTGGATCAGGAGTGCAGAAGACAGTCCTCACTAAAGGAATAGCAGTTAACAAACTGGCTAAATTATTCAGCCAGACAAAATGGAAAGCAACAGTAACACACCAACTGTGACCCAGCCAGCATAGACAGTCCCCTAAATTGAGAAGCCTCTGAATCTGTTATTTCTTCTTAATTTTATTAAACAATTCAGTTTACAAAACAATTAACATCAACAGCTATATACAGAGAAACAGCAATTTTACAGGGGCGAGGAACAGCAAAGCCAAACTCCAAAGTTCAAACCAGTTTTCAGGGAAATGAGGCCAAACCTCAAACCCCAGTTTCAACCATTACAAAACAGTAACAATGAATTTGTACATAAGACAGTCCAGTTATACAAGAAATAGTGCATACAATACAAACCCCCAGAAACCCAGCAAGCTCCCCCCATCCCTCCACCTTCTGACCACCCCAGTACCTGCCTGGGGTGACAGTACTGAGGACAGCCTACTCACCTTCCAGCTGTCTTCCCCTCCGTACCATCAGGCTCTCACCCACCCCGATGCACTCTCTGGCACGTGGACTGCCCTGACACTTTCTAGCCACCGCGAGGACAGCCTGACCCCTTCCCCAGGATGACAAGTGCAGGTGTTGAGGAGAAAATAGAGAATCACCAGGAGACGCAGAGTGCTCTTTAAGTGGGTCTTTTATTTGCAAAGAAAAGACATGACAAAACAGATTCTCAAATGCCCACAAACCTCAGGCTCTGGATTTTTATGTTTTATCATGTTTGTTAGCTTATCAGCATGTCCAACTATATTAATCAAAGTACCTCACTCTAGCTACACAGTAAACCAGTAATGTTAGTTCCCCTCGTCTCTTTAGTTGTATATTCTACTTAATGTTATTCAATGTCATAGACTCTGCTAGTGATCTTCAATTCTAGACTTACCTGTCAGGAGATATATTTAGCTATTCCATCTGTTACAATAGTCTGTCTAAACCTGACTAATTATTAGTTAGATATTTTAATGTCATATCCCAAATACTTATGGTCCCAATAGCACTTGAGAAACTTGCTTTACTACTGGTGTTCTCAGCCTTAACCTTAGTCTGCCAATTAGTGTAAGAACATTCCACTATTCTTATCCCATCCTGCCTTCCACAGACCACAGATTGCCAGCAATCTTCATGCTTTAACCCTTCCCATGCTTTTTATTTTCCATACAGGGCAGCCCACAAGCCTTCCAGATCTCAGCCTGCCCCATGCACCTTTAGGCACTCAACCACCTTCCAACCATCTCTAGGACAGCCTGTCCAGATTACCCCTTCTCAGGACAACACCACTCAAAGGCCTACCCACTTAGCTCTCAGGGCAGCCAGCATCAGGGTAGCCCACCCTCCAGCTTTCAGAACAGCCTACCAACCTTCCAGTGCACAGGTTGGCCTATCCACCCTACAGCTCTCAAGGCAACAGCTTTCAGGACAACCTATGAGCCACCCAGCTATGCAAGGCCTGCAAGACCCAGGGACACAAGACAGTTAATTATCACCTGCACTGTCATGTTGTTTATTGGGTTATCAACCAATAGTCCTTTTTGATACAGAGAGTCCATTAGCAGGCAGTTCTCTTAAAAATGTAGAGTTTATTCCCAGGAATGGAATCCACTCCAGTACAGAGTACCTTGTCAGAAATGGGGTCCACTCCAAACTGCAGAGTCCATTACTAAAAATGGAGTCCACAGAGGGCAGAGTCTACTCCTTTGTAGATTAGATTACAAAGTGTGGAAACAGGCCCTTCGGCCCAACAAGTCCACACCGACCCGCCGAAGCACAACCCACCCATACATTTACCCCCTACCTAACAGGCAATTTAGCATGGCCAATTCACCTGACCCACACATCTTTGGACTGTGGGAGGAAACCGGAGCACCCGGAGGAAACCCACACAGACACGGGGAGAACGTGCAAACTCCACAGTCAGTCACCTGAGGCAGGAATTGAACCCAGGTCTCTGGCGCTGTGAGGCAGCAGTGCTAACCACTGTGCCATCGTGCTCCTGAAGGCAGGAAGTGCACACCCCACAGGTGTTCAGTCTCCATGAAGTCCTGGCCCATCCTTGGAGAACCAGGCCCAGTCACAGGAACACAGTATTGTAAAGGTGCAGTTAACTCACAGGGGTCTGGTCCACTCCCAAACTCCAGGATACAGCAAGTACTCACCTCCCAGCACACACAGGTGTTCAATCTTCAGAGGCCCAGTCCCAGGGCAAGGCATCCCTACAGGAACAGCTCATCTGGTTAGATGTATTTTCTCACAAGGGCTCAGTCTAAACACCAAAAAAAGTGAAGACACATACAAAAAAGCTAGAGTCCAAGGGCTAAGCTCTACCACAAAAATCAACATTGTCCTTTTCTCAAAAGTAAAAAAAGTAACCAGCCAGTGAAACAACAATCCCCTAATGAGAACTGAAACATTGTGTGCACTAGGAGTTTAGAAATCAGTCCTCACTAAAGGGACACCATTTAACAAACTGGCTCAATAATTTAGCCAGTTCAGGAATCTTTCCTCACCACCAAAACGCAGAAACTAACAGTAACACTGACTACAGCCCAACCAGTACAGAATCAACCTCCTAAACTGAGAAGGCTCTGAATCTCCTATTTATATCAGTCAGCCAGAGCTTTCCTGATTGTCCCAGGTTAACAGCCCCATCAAGTACCTCATAGTCAATGAGATCCACCTGGCCCTGGGTCCAATCACTAGAGGTATTTGCTGGAATATTTCTTGATTAGCTGATATTTTGAATACTACAATACTGTTGTTAATATCTGCCTGCTCTAGGCCATGGTTTGAAAGATATTCCTCAATTTTTCACATTGAAATCTGTTCGTAGGTTTGGAATCATCATAGATGTATTATTGGAGTAAATCATTTCCATAAGAAGTCTCACACTCCTGTTCAGTCCCTGGTCATCAGGAATCGCATTAGAAGTGTAATTTCTAACATTAAATCATGCAGTTGTGTATTACCAGTTACATTCTTTTCTTCTACCTATAATTGATGAATGTTTTGCAGCTATATGACTAATTCTCTGTATGGTCTATATACAGCAATCTATACTTTCCAAACTTTTAGAAGCCTGTATGCTTCACACATTGAGTTATAAGCATCAAAAATAGCACACATTACAATTTATAGTCCACACTGTCAATTGAATGAATGTGAGAACATATATTGAATGCTATTATACCATCAGCATTTTAAGTCCAGATTTCTTTGTTCTTCTTATAATGGTTTGCTAATGACTCATCTTCCAGCTGAAATGAACTAAATCATCTTCTTTTCATTTATGTGCAGAATTGAACTTCATGGAATGATTCCCCACACATTTTTTGGACAAATAAATTAGATTGGAAACATTGGCCATTTGGTCCATTGTGCCTATGATGGTTCTTAATAAGAACTTTCTGCTTTGTATCACATTCTTACACTTGCTCTTCAGCACAGTCACATTTTCTTTCTTTTTCAAGTATACAATTGTTTCTCTTGTAAGATTTACTCTTTGATTTGCTTCCAGCACCTTTCAGGTGGAGTATCTCACTGCACAAAAGTATCTCCTCCTCTATCCTCCTTGGACTTCTGTGAATTGTCCTAAATTTATACCATTTGATTATTAATGAAATTCTTTTCTTGTTTACTGCATCATAATTTTGAGCACGACTACTAAACACCCACATTATCTTCTCTACTGTACAGAGACAACACAGCTTCTTCTGTCTCTCTGTGTAAGTGAAGAAGACCGTCATACCTGGCAGGACCCTAGTATCTCCCTTCTGCATCGTCTCCAAAGACCTGGCATTCATCCCACATCTATTTCATGAATCTTTTCTGTTTGAAAGATGAACCAAATATATGGGTTGTCAGATTGAGACTAAAATTGTAAGCAACAGCTGCTTTACATAAAACAGATAAATAAATCAGTGAACGTTAGTTACAGCATCATAGAGCCATAGAGATTAACAGAACAGAAATAGACCCTTCGGTCCAATCCGTCCATGCCAACCAGATGTCCTGAATTAACTTAGTCCCATTTGTTATCCTTTGGCTCATATCTCTTTAAACCCTTCCTATTCATGAATCCATCAGGTGCCTTTTAAATGTTGTGATTGCACCAGCCTCCACCATTTCCTCTGGCAGCTCATTTCATATACATATCACCCTCTGCATGAAAAAGTTGCCCCTTAGGTCCCTTTCAAATCTTTCCTCTCTCACCTCTAGTTTTGGGCTCCCCCCGACCTGGGGAAATGACCTTGGCCAATCACTCTATCCATGCCCCTCATGATTTTACAAACTTCTGTAAGATCACCCTTCAGCCTCCAATGTTCCAGGGAAAATGGCCCCAGCTATAAAGCCCCTCCCTATAGCTCAAACCCTCCAACCCTGGCAACATCCTTGTGACCCATTTTATGGGGGGACACCCAATGGAAAGTCTAATACTGAGGAACAGAATAAAATAAGAAACAGGCCATTTGGTGTCTCAGGCCTGTTCCCTCATTCAACCAAATTATGGCTACATTTTATCTCAATGTCAAAATATCATTGATTCCCTACATTTCCAAAAATCTATTAATTATTGTCTTAAATAAATTCAATGATTAAGTACCTGTGGTCACCTGTGGTAGAGATTTCTGGAGATTTACAACCTTTTGGGCCAAGAAATTTCTCTTAAACTTTGTCCTGAATAGCCAAACCCCTATCCAGAGCTATGTACAGTATTTCTTATCATTCTAGGTAGCTTCTTAGCATCTATATTGTCAGCTCCCCAAATTTTTTTTATGTTTCAATGACATCACCTCTCATTCTTTTGGACACTTCACAGCAGAACATTCTCATTGGTTAAAGAGAGCTGAAGGGTTACTGCGGATTATATCTGCCATAAATGCTGTTGGCTGCGAATCTTATCAGATCGAATGGATTGGTTGGAGAGACAGTTAGAAGCAATGAGGAATTTGCAACAGCAACAGTATGTGATGGATAGCAGTTATAGGAAGGGGGAAAGTCCCAGATACAGTCACATAGATGAGTTAACTCCAGGAAAGGTAAGAGAGGTAGACAGTTCATGCAGGAGTCTTTTGTGGATATCCCCATTTCAAACAGGTATACTGTTTTGGAAAATATAGGAGTGATGGATTCTCAGGGGAACATAGCACAAACAGCCACGTTTATGGTATTGAGACTGGATTTAATGCAATGAGGGGTAAGTCGGGTTTCAAGAGATCAATTGTGTCAGGGGGTTTTTTAGTCCAAGACAGACAGACGTTTCTGTGGCCAGCAGTGAAAAATCAGAATGGTGTGTTGCTTCCCTGGTGCCAGAATCAAGGATGTCTCAGAGAGGGTGCAGAATGTTCTTAAGGGGGGAAAGGGGCCAGCAAGAGGTCATTGTCCACATTGGAACCAACGACATAGGAAGGTTGAGAGTCTGAAGGGAGATTACAGAGAGTTAGGCAGGAATTTAAAAGGAGGTCCTCGAGAGTAGTAATATCTGGATTACTCTTAGAGCTACGAACTAGTGAGGGCAGGAATAGGAGGATAGAGCAGATGAATGCATGGCTGAGGAGCTGGTGTATGAGAGAAGGATTCATATTTTTGGACCATTGGAATCTCTTTTGGGGTAGAAGTGACCTGTACAAGAAAGACGGATTGCACCTAAATTGGAAGAGGACTAATATACTAGCATGAAAATTTGCTAGAGTTGCTCGGGAGGATTTAAACTAGTAAGGTTGGCGGGGGGAGGGGGTGAGGTGGTGGGAATCAGGGAGATAGTGAGGAAAGAGATCAATCTGAGACTGGTACAGTTGAGAACAGAAGCGAGTCAAACAGTCAGGACAGGCAGGGACAAAGTAGGACTAGTAAATTAAACTGCATTTAGGATAGAAAGGGTGGCAAAAGAGGGTGGGGAATGACATTTTTGATAAGGGATAGCATTACAGCTGTGCTGAGGGAGGATATTCCCGGAAATATATGCAGGGAAGTTATTGGGCTGGAACTGAGAAATAAGAAAGGGATGATAACCTTATTGGGATTGTATTATAGACCTTCTAATAGCCAGAGGGAAATTGAGAAACAAACTTGTAAGGAGATCTCAGCTATCTGTAAGAATAATAGGATGGTTATGGTAGGGGATTTTAACTTTCCAAACATAGACTGGGACTACCATAATGTTAAGGGTTTAGATGGAGCGGAATTTGTTAAGTGTGTGTAAGACAATTTTCTGATTCAGTATGTGGATGTACCTACGAGAGAAGGTGAAAAACTTGAGCTACTCTTGGAAAATAAGGCAGGGCAGGTGACTGAGGTGTCAGTGGGGGAGCACTTTGGGGCCAGTGACCATAATTCTATTAGATATAAAATAATGATGGAAAAGGATACACCAGATCTAAAAGTTGAAGTTCTAAATTGGAGAAAGGCCAATTTTGACGGTATTAGGCAAGAACTTTCAAAAGCTGATTAGGGCAGATGTTCGCAGGTAAAGGGACGGCTGGAAAGTGGGGAGCATTTAGAAATGAGAAACAAGAATCTAGAGGAAGTATATTCCTGTCAGGGTGAAAGGGAAGGCTGGTAGGTATTAGGAATGCTGGATGACTAAAGTAATTGAGGGTGTGGTTAAGTAAAAGACGGAAGCATATGTAAGGTGTAGATAGGATGGATCGAGTGAATCCTTAGAGGAGTATAAAGGAAGTAGGAGTATACTTAAGAGGGAAATCAGGAGGGCAAAAAGGGGACATAAGATAGCTTTGGCAAATAGAATTAAGGAGAATCCAAAGGGTTTTTACAAATACATAAGGACAAAAGGCTAACTAGGAAGAGAATAGGGCCCCTCAAAGATCAGTCAGGCAGCCTTTGTGTGGAGCTGGGGGAGATACTAAATGAGTATTTTGCATCAGTATTTACTGTGGAAAAGGATATGGAAGATATAGACTGTAGGGAAATAGATGGTGACATCTTGCAAAATGTCCAGATTACAGAGGAGGAAGTGCTGGATGTCTTGAAACGGGTAAAGATGGATTTACCTGATCAGGACCACAGTTTAAGAAGTGTGGTAAGGACAAGCCAGGGAACTATAGACCAGTGAACCTGATGCAGGTTGTTGGAGGGAATCCTGAGGGACAGGATGTACATGTATTTGGAAAGGCAAGGAAAGATTAGGGATAGTCAACATGGCTTTGTGCGTGGGAAATCATGTCACACAAACTTGATTGAGTTTTTTGAGGAAGTAACAAAGAGGATTGATGAGGGCAGAGCGGTAGATGTGATCTATGTGGACTTCAGTAAGGCGTTCAACAAGGTTCCCATGGGAGACTGATTAGCAAGGTTAGATCTCATGGAATACAGGATCGGTGCTGGGTCCACTACTTTTGTCAATTACATAAATGATTTGGATGTGAGCATAAAAGGTACAGTTAGTAAGTTTGCAGATAACACCAAACTTGGAGGTATAGTGGACAGCGAAGAGGGTTACCTCAGATTACAACAGGATCTTGACCAGATGAGCCAATGGGACGAGAAGTAGCAGATGGAGTTTAATTCAGATAAATGCGAGGTGCTGCATTTTGGGAAAGCAAATCTTAGCAGGACTTATACACTTAATGGTAAGGTCCTAGGGAGTGTTGCTGAACAAAGCGACCTTGGAGTGCAGGTTCATAGCTCCTTGAAAGTGGAGTCGCAGGTAGAAAGATAGTGAAGAAAGCGTTAGGTATGCTTTTCTTTATTGATCAGAGTATTGAGTACAGGAGTTGGGAGATCATGTTGTGGCTGAATAGGACATTGGTTAGGCTACTGTTGGAATATTGCGTGCAATTCTGGTCTCCTTACTATTGGAAAGATGTTGTGAAACTTGAAAGGGTTCAGAAAAGATTTCCAAGGATGTTGCCAGAGTTGGAGGATTTGAGCTACAGAGAGAGGCTGAACAGGCTGAGGCTGTTTTCCCTGGAGCATCGGAGGTTGAGGAGTGATCTCATAGAGGTTTACAAAATTATGAGGAACATGGATAGGGTAAATAGGTAAAATCCTTTCTCTGGGGTCAGGGAGCCCAGAACTGGAGGGCATATGTTATTGGTGAGAGGGGAAAGATATAAAAGTGACCTACGGGGCATCTCTTTCACACAGAGGGCGGTACATGTATGGAATGAATTGCCAGAGGAAGTGGTGGAGGCTGGTACAATTTAAGAGGCATTTGGATGGGTATATGAACAGGAAGGGTTTGGAGGGATATGGGCCAGGTGCTGTCAGGTTGGAACAGATTGGTCGGGATATCTGGTCAGCATGGACAGGTTGGATCGAAGGGTCTGTTTCCGTGCTGTACATCTCTATGACTCTATGACTCTATGACCAGATTGTCAGCTTTAAAATTCCTTCCCAAACTAGTCACCCTCTGCTCGCTCCCTCCTTTAGGATGCTCTTTGACTAAGGTTAACTGTCATCTATATTCTTTATGCAGCTTGGTGCCACATTTTGTCTGATTATTGTTCTTGTGAAAGCCTTTGGGATGTTTTTCTATTTTCAAAGACAATGTATGAACGAAAGTTGTTCCGTTGTTCTTTCATAGCAGTTCTTTTCATTTTCCTGTGGTTAATGGTAGCTATCTCGCCTGACTATCTCTCTCTGAATGGTACAGACTAATGTGAACAAGACGTGAAGATAAATGCATTCCAAATAAAAATGAACTGGGCCAATCAGAATGAAAGAACTGTCTTTCAAATTAAATAACACTGCCAAGGCACATATTTGAATAAATTCCAAATGATGAATGATTAGAAGAAGTTAACTTTCTCCTTCCACAGACATTGCCTGATTTGCTGAGTGCTTTCAGTATTTTGAGTACTTACTTCAGTTTTAAAACATTTCTACTGTTTTGTTTTATGTTCAACCTGTAGAAATTATGCCAAATTGTGATTATTGTGATTCTTCTTCTTGGAATTGGTTTTAACTCCTTCAGTAAAGTGACAAATTTTTAAAAAACAGTCTAAAAGAAAATAGAGAAAGAAATTGCCTTATTTGCACTACAAATGCATATGAAGTAAAAGTAAGGAATTGAGATAAGAAGATGAAATTACCTTGACCACCAAAACTGACAAATAGCAAACTCAGTGTGTTAAATAGCTAACTCACGTTTCTTTGTTGTTAATGATTCGACAATTATATAAGTTCTTCTGTGAACTATGGTCGAGTCTGGGGGAGACGTTTGTAAATATTGCATTAGTTTTTTTGATGTAGGGTCAGGAATTACCTTTATATTCAAACATTGTTAACACTAACTACATATGGGGTAAGAGTTCAATTATGCCTTGAGGCTGTTAGAGAGAACCACTTTAGAGTCATAGTCATAGAGACGTACAGCATGGAAAGAGATCCTTGCCGACCAGATATCCTAACCTAATCTAGTCCCATTTGCCAGCATTTGGCCCATATCCCTCTAAGCCCTTCCAATTCATATATCCATCCAGATGTCTTTTAAATGCTGTAATTTTTGGAATATTGCACGTGATTCTGGTCTCCAACTAATCATGGTCCTAATCACTCCAAGTGATAATGTACATAAGCATACTTCCATATTCCTATTAATAGTTTACACTACAACATTGAGTCTGAAAGTTTTTATTCCATTTTGGAGTTCAGTGCAACATGCCTTAATCCTGAACAAAGAGGATATTGAGTGAACAGTTTCTGAGAACAAATGCATTGCTGAATTAGTAGTGAAATATTCAGCCTTCCTTTCTTGCAATATTTAGCCTCGACTCACCCCTTTGGTAAAGCTTTCACTGTAATGATCATGACTTGTCTGCATTGTGGAGCAACACATTGCTTTGTTCTTTATATAATGTGGTCAGTGTTGCAGGTGAAAAAGTAATAAATCTCTCATGGCATTCCTTCAGACTGCAATATCTGATCTCTGTTACACTGTTCCTACAATCTAAATAGCATAGCAGATCAGTCATCATGAAACAGCAGTGCATTAACATCAGTAATATTTCAAACAATTGACAGCAGGTTAAAAAAATACTTCATGATACTTCAAGATGTGAACCTGTTGCAAGCAATCACATGATATTTACTTTCAGTGTTTGTCATTCTTCCAGAGACTGGAAACTGAGGTTTAATGTCGAGGGAGGATTGCATTGTTGGAGGTGATAATATTTGAAATGGATATTAAACCAAGGGCCTTGTTTACTTTTAGATATTTGAGGAAGTGTTCCTGGTTAATATTTATCCCTCAATCAACAACATTCTAACTGATTGTCTGATCATTAACACAGTGACATTGTGGGAGCTTTCTGTTACTAATTACTAACTGACTGATGTGCTTCTTATGTTACAGCAGGGACTGAACTGCAAAAGTATTTCATTAGCTACAAACCATTTTAGGAAATCCTGAGGTCATGAAAGATGCAAATAAGAGCACAGCATTTCCTGTTCATTTATCTGTAAACTCATGGGGTAGAATTTCCAACATGCATTTCACAAATCCATTTGATTTCATTATTATCAATACTTATCTTAAATTTGTTATGATGTTTTAAAACCGCACCCTCCTCATAATTTCTATGTCTCACATTTCAACCTGATATGATGGAAAGTGTGCAACAACTTCCTTCCCCCCCAAGTGTGGAATTTGATCAATTAACAAGACACACCAGACATCTCCTCAAAGTGGTCCGTGAGCTGTGAATTTTATAGCTCATTCAGCTCTTTTTTAGTTTTGAGTGTTGCAGATTTTTAAAAAAACAATTAGTTATACAGCTTTATGCTTCAACAAAAGGTTAATTTATTGTATGACTGTAGCTGAAAATTACTGAGTAAAATAGGTTACATTATTAGCTAAAAGGCAATTACAAAGGCTCATGCTCTGCGACTTTTACTATTGCATGCGACATCTTTCCTCACTTTCATTTCCCCCCCGTCTTTCCAAACCCCTAACCGTGCATGACCTCTGCACCCGCCTCTTTACTCACCCAGGACATCATCTTTCAACCACTTGCACCGGTGCTAACTGTGGCTGTGTCACTCAATTTCATCTCCTTCAATCCCTCTTTTTTTCTCATTCCAGGTAAAGACAGAATGAGTGCAGAGAGCTGGAGGGGTGCCTGGCCCCCACAAGAGCAGACTGGAGCCACTGTGGGTTGCTGAGACATCCATGTCTGGCCAACCTAGTAAATACCACTCTGCAGTCCACATCTGACCAGAATACAGCATGAAATTTAATGCTCTGAAGTAGGTTTGGAGGTGGGGGGAGCATGTAAGTGGCTGGAGGTTGGCAAGTACTGACCCCAAATTCCTATCTATGTACTGATTAACCCTGAGCCAAAGCTCATGAATAACCTTCCTGCACCATCGCCAACTGAGGCCTTTCAGTTGGCCATGAATGCCTTCAATTCAGGTTTTGATTTCCAGCAGGAGAGGAACTTACCACACGGAGAGCCGGGAAAGTAAATCTTGTTGGATTGATTACACCGGCACCACTCCCCACCTCTTCCTCCGCTACATTGATGACTGCATTGGCGCTACCTCGTGCTCCCGCGAGGAGGTTGAGCAATTCATCAACTTCACCAACACATTCCACGCTGACCTTAAATTTACCTGGACCATCTCTGACACCTCCTTCCCCTTCCTGGACCTCTCCATCTCCATTAATGATGACCGACTTGACACTGATATTTTTAACAAACCCACCGACTCCCACAGCTACCTGGATTACACCTCTTCCCACCCTATCTCTTGCAAAAATGCCATCCCATATTCCCAATTCCTCTGCCTCTGCCGTATCTGCTCCCAGGAGGACCAGTTCCACCACAGAACACACCAGATGGCCTCCTTCTTTAGAGACCGCAATTTCCCTTCCCACATGGTTAAAGATGCCCTCCAATGCATCTTGTCCACATCCTGCAGCTCCGCCCTCAGACCCCAGCCCTCCAACCATAACAAGGACAGAACGCCTCTGGTGCTCACCTTCCACCCTACAAACCTTCGCATAAACCAAATCATCCGCTGACATTTCCGCCACCTCCAAAAAGACCCCACCACCAGGGATATATTTCCCTCCCCATCCCTTTCCGCCTTCCACAAAGACCGTTCCCTCCGTGACTACCTGGTCAGGTCCATGCCCCCCATGACCCACCCTCTCGTCCTGGCACTTTCCCCTGCCACCGCAGGAACTGTAAAACCTGTGCCCATACCTCCTTCCTCACCTCTATCCAAGGCCCGAAAGGATCCTTCCACATCCATCAAAGTTTTACCTGCACATCCACTAATATCATTTATTGTATCCGTTGCTCCCGATGTGGTCTCCTCTACATTGGGGAGACTGGGCGCCTCCTAGCAGAGCGCTTTAGGGAACATCTCCGAGATACCCGCACCAATCAACCACACCGCCCCATGGCCCAAATTTCAACTCCCCCTCCCACTCTGCCGAGGACATGGAGGTCCTGGGCCTCCTTCACCGCCGTTCCCTCACCACCAGACGCCTGGAGGAAGAACGCCTCATCTTCCACCTCGGAACACTTCAACCCCAGGGCATCAATGTGGACTTCAACAGCTTCCTCATTTCCCCTTCCCCCACCTCATCCTAGTTTCAAACTTCCAGCTCAGCACTGTCACCATGATTTGTCCGGACTGGTCCAACCTGCCTATCTCCTTTTCTACCTATCCACTCCACCCTCCTCCCTGACCTATCACCTTCCTCTCCTCTCCCACTCACCCATTGTACTCTATGCTACTCTCTCCCCACCCCACCCCCCCCCTAGCTTATCTCTCCATGCTTCAGGCTCATTGCCTTTATTCCTGATGAAGGGCTTTTGCCCGAAACGTCGATTTCGCTGCTTGTTGGATGCTGCCTGAACTGCTATGCTCTTCCAGCACCACTAATCCAGAGTTGTTGGATTGGCTGGCTGGCACTGGAGGGGTGCCCAGGAATTTGTTGGGCTTTGTCAAAGGAATGCTGAGCCAATGTCAAGGGCCAGATATTGGGAATGTCACAGCCCACTGAGAGCTATAGCCCTGCCTTTGTTGCTGATCTCTCCCTCTCCCATGATCCTCTAACCGTGACCATAACCCTGAGTTCACTCACCGGTACGCTAGCTCCCTCGCAGACCCAGGGTCTTTGGTGAGTATATTACCAGCAATTACCATTTCACCCAAGGCAGGATTTGTGAGTGTCTCCCCGGAGAGGGGGTGAGGGCTAATCTCCAGCCATCGGCAAGACCTCTGTTGCCTGCATTAAATACATTATCAGGCCTCCAGTCAGTTGGTGTTTAGGTGGACAATTGTAAGTATTATAAAATAAACTCTGCACGGAATATATAAATACTGTGTATGTGTCTGTCATCTCCCTGAGGTGGTGAAATAACGATAAGTGTGACAGCTTAACTGGTCAAAGAGTCCAAAAATCAGATGCTCAATGATGAGTAACACTACTGCGGCTAAGTCTGAGCTGCAAGGTTAAATTCTCATTATCAGATGGCAAGAGACTCAGGTACATGCATCGTATTAATTATGCAACGCACTGTATTAACTTCCCCTTCCTGATTAACTTCTCCCCAATGAAAGAACTTGACATCTCAAAAAATTGACAGTCAAGTTGGGAGTTGGGCCAGCCATTTTCCTTCTCTTTCCTTTTGATGGAATTGCTACAGCTGGAGCAGGTGCCTCTATGGACAATAGACATGATATTTCTCTGGACCGCTTCATCTCACCTTACCTGACTGAACATGCCTCGTTAACTGCTCACCCTGCTTCTGCAGCCACCACCAACCCTCCACATTCAGGCTACCCAGAGGTTGACTGGCATTCCTAGTACAAGCCCCATCTTTAAACATCCATTGTGCATGCAGACAAACATGTCAGTTCAGAGCTATTCTGCAGATTTCCTGATGCTTGTCCCACACATGGCACACAATGGAAAATCAGTGCCCCACTTTGTGGGAAAGACCTCCTGGTGGAGCAGGATGGAGCAGAGACAGAATGTCCACTTCCTCCTGGACTGGCTATGGAGGCTGGGGGCACTAGATCATGCCAGCGTAGTCCAAGGGCAGTGCAGTCTCAGCTGTCTGGAGGAGTGCTAGGCCTTGTATGAAGAGGGTCAACATCCTTCTCCACTTTGCCAGAGTGAGTGCCACCATCTCAAACATCATGCTCACTCTATCTCTACCATAGTATGCACCTCACATCAAGGGTCATGCTCCCGCGATCTCTGTATCGGCTGCAACGTCTCCCCTCACTCTGTCATTCAACACACAACCCCTGAGACTACTGACCCTACATGCCCTCTGTGCTGCCTACTCACTCACACAGGACACCTCCCCCAGCATCAGCACTGTCAATTGTGTCACCCATTTTCACCTCCCCAAATTCCTGCCTCTTTCTCATTCTATGAGGAACAAAGCCCAGAATGGGGCAGAAAGAGTCAAGGCGGGTGGTGGACTGCATTCCATTTGACTCCTCACTCCTGATGAGGAGTGAATCCTAATGCTGACCGTCCCGAGCGACTGATCATCCTTTACTTACTGTGCTGGAACCCCCTGAGTGAAGGCTGTCTTTTGACTTGAACAGCTGGCAATCATCATAGGCTTGCTGGCTTAGTGTCTACTCTCAACATCATGGCAATGCAGCAATACTGTGAGCCTTGTATCCTTAGCTAAGGGGGAAAAGTGCACAAAAACAAGGCAAGGCAGCAGTACTCTGAGCATCCAGGTAGACTCGAAGTAAGCCAAGATGCAGCTCGGTCTTGTCCATGAGCTGAGTGGGTGTTCCTGAGCACAAAGCATCCTTACTGCAGCATTACAATGAGAGTGGCTGGTGCAGGCTGAAATGCAACATGAAGTGCAGAAACGTCCAGACGTGGATCAGAGATGTGGCATGAGAGTTCTCAGAGGCTATCACACATTCGGGCGTCAATGGCTATGGATGTGGGGTGCATGTGGCTGGTGCCCATGGACGTGCCCCAAGTTGTTAGGGCCCGATGTCCACAGAATGTGCCCTGACATGTTACTGCCCGATGTCCACAGAATGTGCCCTGACATGTTAGTGCCCAATGTCCACAGAATGTGCCCTGATATGTTAGGGCCCGATGTCCACAGAATGTGTCCTGACATGTTAGGGCCCGATGTCCAATAGGGAGGTCCATTACAGCAGGCAGCAAGCTGCATCTGCCAAGTATCTATGGTAGGATAGGAAGTTGCATATTAAGAAGGCAAGATGTGTCATTAATAGGGTGTTTATCAAGCAATAATTCCCTTTAATAGGCAACTTGCTGCTACCCAGCAAGAGTCTTGACTTGACACCCAGAACTAAGTTAAAAGGTGTAGCATTGAGACAGACCTTATCAGACCTCTCACTTGATTCTACCACAATTCTCACCATGTCCCACTTTGTTCAGGCCACAATAAGATTCTGTCCATATCTACATACCCCAGTGCAGCTTTCTGCACTAAGGTCTGTAAGTATGGACAGAGCAGAAGAAGACAATGTTCCAAGCCATCACGACACATTTCTGCTAGTTGCTGAATGAGCACTTGCGCTAACAAGGAGTCATCCTGACAGCCTCAGGGCTACAGCCACCCTGACTTTCTTTTGCAAGTGGATCACTTCAGGGAGCAACTGGGAACTTTGTATCATTTCATAATCCTCTCTCATAAGGACTTACTGATGCAATCTTTGCCAGACCTCACCTATTCATATTGCTCCCTCTTGATGTAGACATCTAGCAGCTACAGCATTGAGATTCTCATCCATCACTCACTTCTTGCAAGTGCAGGGCGCAATAAATTGTATCTACATAGCACCTATCACCAAGCTCCAGTATTCATGAAAAGAAAAGGATTCCATTCCCTGAATATTCAATTCATATATGACCTGAGCAGTTCAGAAGGTGAACACTTGCTCTTTCACCTCCCCTCTTCTCACTGAACAAAGCCCCAAACACACCTTTCAGATGAAACAGCCCTTTCCTTGTACTCCTTTCAATTTTGTCTGCGATATTCACCGCTCACAATATGATCTCCTTTACATTGGTAAGACTGTTCTGTCCTCAAGAATGATACTGACATACAAGTTACTTACCTTCTCTACAACCTGTCTTGTTCTCAGACTAACATCCCAGACCCGGGTCTGCTACAGTATTCTAACAAAGCTCAACGGGAGCTGGAGGAACACCTCATTGTCCACTTAGACACTGTACAGTCTCTCAGACACAACATTGAGTATAATAACTTCAAAGCATGGCCCCTGTCCTCCATTCTGAGTACATCTTCACTCCCCCTCAGCCTTGTCTGGCTTGTGCCTTGGTGGCTTTGCTCTCAGCAGAGTGGACCCATTTACTCCTTTCACAGCTAACACTCACACCTCTTTTATATCTCTATGACTTTTTTTTAACCAACATTAGCACTCCTTTTGTCTGTTGCTCTGGGCATCCTCACCATCTGTTCTGTTTGCTCCAACTCCCCCTCTTTCAGCAACATCACAACCTAACATTTTCCATGATTTGGAGATGCCGGAGTTGGACTGGGGTGTGCAAAGTTAAAAATCACACAACACCAGGTAATAGTCTAACAGGTTTAATTGGAAGCACTAGCTTTTGGAGTATTGCTCCTTCATCAGGTGGTTGTGGAGTATATTCCATTTTCCAGTTCCTTTCAGTTCTGAAGCAGAGTCATGCTGGACCTGAAATGTTAACTCTGTATCTCTCTCCACATGTGCTTGGTTGTGCTGCGTTTGTTCAGCATCTTCCTGTTGTTATTTCAGATTTCCAGCAAGCTCAGTCATAGAAGAATCCCTACAGTGTGGAAATAGGCCATTCAGCCCAACAAGTCCACACCGACCCTCCAAAGAGTAACTCACCCAGACTCATTCCCTCTGCCCTATTATTCTACATATCCCCTGACTAATGCATACAACCTACACATCCTTGAACACTATGGGCAATTTAACTTGGACAATTCACCTAACCTGCACATCTTTGGGCTTTGGAAGGAAACCTGGGGACCTGGAGGAAACCCACACAGACACGGGAGAATGTGCAAACTCCAAACAGACAATTGCCCAAAAGCAGAATCAAACTGAGGTCCTGTCACTACAAGGCAGCAACGCTAAATACTGAGCCACTGTGCTGCCAATTAGTATTTCACTCTTATTATTCTGGCGAACTTGTACAGCATCTTCTGAAACCATATTCCGGATGAAATCTGACCTCGGCTCTGTATAACTGAAGCATGACGTCTTCCTTTTGTGTTCACTTCACATTAGATCAATACTCTATGATCCTTTGTATTTTCTTTTCTTTGAAAGATCTTGTTAGCTTCCTGTACTTTTGATTGTGAACTGAAATGGGAAAAGGACTCTTTTAAAAGTCAAGTATTGAGGAAGGGATTACTGGGTTTTCTGAAAGAAAGTTACTTTACACTTATTGTAAATACGGTTTATACTGAGCAATGGGAAATGTTACCATAGATGAGCTAGAGCCTGGGGATGTGTACTAAGGGAGATTTGGCCAGCGCCAAGTGGCTGATTGGTCTGTGGACTAGTGATTCATTGTCAATGACAAAGACCTCTGCCTACCAACAAGGACTTAATTGGGTCCCAGGGAGCTGAACAGCTTGTGGGAGTTAATATTTGGTCAGAAGCCATTAGATCTCCAAAAAGGAAGTTGTCCTTTAATCATAGTTTAAAAAAAACTTAAAGCCTAAAGAAAGCCACTATAATTCCCCTCAGCAGTTGCTGTAAGCTGTAGCTTTTAACCAATAGGTCAGAAACTTTATATAGGTGTGAACCAGTGTTTCTGTGCCTCCTAAATCAAGAGAAAATACCTGGAGAAAGGAGTGGTGGGAGCAGTAGGAGCAGTGAGAGCGAGGACTGAGGGCTACTGGGAAGGTAGATTAATTATATAAAAACTTATCTCATGAGTAGACGGAGTGCATGCTGAGCAGGAGTAGATACAGGATGGCTGAGTAATGGAGGTAATATATTTGGGCCATTGCTTTACCCAAAACACTACCTAGGTAGTGTCTCGCAACCATTCTCCTCCTCTAACCAAAAGAAAAGGATCTGTGCACTCATTTGGTAAGGTTACTAGATGTTTTTCAATAGTCTCTTTGGGAATTTAGAACAGTGGAAATGGATGTTAGGGCAGTTGAATGCTCCTCCTGTAGAATATGGGAGGCAATAATCACCACTGGTGTCCCTGCTGACTTAATCTGTGGGAAGTGCACTCAACTCCAGCTCCTTGGAAACCACGGTAGGGAACTGGAGCTGAAGCTGAATGAATATCCAACAGGTTTAATTGGAAGCACTAGCTTTTGGAGCGCTGCTCCTTCATCAGGTGGTAGTGGAGTATATTCCATTTTCCAGTTCCTTTCAGTTCTGAAGCAGAGTCATGCTGGACCTGAAACGTTAACTCTGTATCTCTCTCCACATGTGCTTGGTTGTGCTGCATTTTTTCAGCATCTTCCTGTATTTATTTCAGATTTCCAGCATCCTCAGTCATAGAAGAATCCCTACAGTGTGGAAACAGGCCATACAGTCCAACAAGTCCACATCGACCCTCTGAAGAGTAACTCATCCAGACCCATTCCCCCTACCCTATTACTCTACATTTCCCCTGACTAATGCACCTAACCTAAACATCCTTGAACACTATGGGCAATTTAGCATGGCCAATTCATCTAACCTGCACATCTTTGGGCTTTAGGAGGAAACCAGAGGACCTGGAGGAAACCCACGCAGACACGGGGAGAATATGCAAACTCCAGACAGACAATCAGCCAGAAGGGGGTTATTGATAGGAGTTACAGGGAGGTAGTCACACCTCAGGTACAGGAAAACGGTAGATGGGTTACAGTCAGGGGTTGGATAGGGAAGAGGCAGACAGTGCAGGATCCTGTGGCCATTCCCTTCAACAGTAAGTATACTCTTTTGGATACTATTGGGGATGACCAGGGGTAAGCCATGGGTACAGTCAGGGGGACAGGTCTCTGGCACAGAATCTGAGCCTGATGCTCAGAAGGGAAGGTGGGAGAGGAGTAGAGCATTAGTCATTGGGAACTCCATAGTTAGGGGGATAGATAGGGGATTCTGTGGGAATGAGCAACACTCTCAGTTGGTGCACTGTTTCTGAGCTGCCAGGGTTCGTGATGTCTTGGATCGTGTTTTCGGGATCTTTAAGGGGAAGGGGGAGCAGCCCCTTGTTGTAGTCCACATAGGCACCAATGACATAGGTTGGAAAAGGGTTGGGGATGTAAGGCAGAAACTCATGGAGCTAGGGTGGAAGCTTAGAGCTAGAACAAATATGTTATCTCTGGTTTGTAACTGTCCCACATGCTAGCGAGGCGAGGAATACAGAGAGAGAGCAGTTGAACATGTGGCTACAGAGATGATGCAAGAGGGAGGGATTCAAATACAGGATAATTGGGGCTCATTCTGGGGTAGGTAGGACCTCTACAAATGGAATGGTCTATACCTGAACCAGAGGGGTACCAACATCCTGGGGGAGATGTTTGCTAATGTTGCTAAACTAATTCAGCAAGGGGATGGGAACCTGAATTGTAACTCCAGTATACAGGAAGTTGAGTGTAGTGAGGTCACGGATAAGGTTTCAAGATTGCAGCAGCTTACAGCAGGCAGGAAGGTGGCTTGAATAGCATCTGGAACAATGAGGGTGAACTTGTAATATGGATTGGTACCTGAGATTTCGATGTTGTGGCCATTTCAGAAACATGGATAGAGGATGGACAGGAATTGTTGTTGCAGGTTATAGGATTTTGATGTTTCAGTAAGAACAGGGAAGATAGTAAGAAAGGGGGAGGTGTGGCTATGTTAGTCAAACATAGTATTATGATAGCAGAAAGGATGTTTGATGAGGACACGTCTACTGAGATAGTATGGGCTGAGGTTAGAAACAGGAAAGGTCACCCTGTAGGGAGTTTTCTATGGGCCTCTGCAAAGTCCCAGACATGTAGAGGAAAGGATAGCAAAGATGATTCTGGATAGGAGCAAAAGTAACAGGGTAGTTGTTATGGGGGACTTTATCTTTCTAAATATTGACTGGAAATGCTATGGTTTGAGTACCTGAGATGGATCAGTTTTTGTCCAATATGTGCAGAAGGTTTCCTGACACAGTATGTAGATAAACCAACAAGAGGTGAGGCCACATTGGATTTGGTAATGTACCAAGCCAGGTTAGATTTGGAGGTGGGTGAGCACCGCATCCGAAAGGCTAAGGGCATTGTGGAAGACCCCACACACCACTCACTCAAACTCTTCTCCCTCCTGCAATCTGGCAGAAGATACCAGAGCATTCGGTCTCTCATGACCAGGCTGTGCAACAGTTCATTCCCCAAGCCATCAGGCTCCTTAACACAGTACGATCGGACTTTTTCCCATCTGAACTTCTTTACACTTCAAATTGCTGCTAGAAAAATGTCTATTATTTATCATTCTTCTATTACACTGTAATTTGCGTGTTTAGCACGTCTTCTTACGCACTTTATGCCATGCATGATTGTGTAGTCTATGCTATCAATGTCACACTCTCGGTCCTGGAGAAATGCTGTCTTGTTTTTTACTGTATCAGTTGTATATGGTAGAAATGACAAATAAAAAAACTCCTACTACTACTACTTTGGTGATAGTCACCACAATTTGGTTACGTAAGCTTTAATGATGAATAGGGGTAGGTATATACCGTAGGTCAGAGTTATAGCTGGGGGAAAGACAATTATGCTGTGATGAGGCAAGATTTGGGATGCATAGGATGGGGAAAGAAACTGCAGGAGATGGGCACTATTGAAATATGGAACTAGTTCAAGCAACAGGCAGGGAGAAAGTGGTCGACTGAGGGAATCTTAGTTTACTAAAGAAGTTGAATCTCTTGTCAAGTGGCTAATGTAAAGATGAGACATGAAGGCTTAGTTAGGGTGCTTGAATGATACAAGTTAGCTGGGAAGGACCTAAAGAGAGAGAGTTAAGAGCCAAGAGGGGACATGAGAAGTCCTTGGCAGGTAGGATCAAGGAAAACCCTAAAGCTTTCTGTAGATATGTCAGGAATAAAAGAATGACTAGAGTAAGGTGAGGGCCCGTCAAGGACAGCAGTAGGAAGTTGTGCGTGTGGTCTGAAGAGATAGGAGTGGTGCTAAATGAATATTTTTCATCAGTATTCACACAAAAAAGGAGACAACATTGTCGAGGAGAACACTGAGATACAGGCTATTAGACTAGACAGGATTAAGGTTCACAAGTAGATGTTAGCAATTCTGGAAAGTGTGAAAATAGATAAGTATCCTGGGCCAGGTGGGATTTTTCCTAGGATTCTCTGGGAAGCTAGGGAGTAGATTATAGAGCCTTTGGCTTTGATGACATCATTGCCTACGGAAATCGTGCCAGAAGACTGGAGGATAGCAAATGTTTTCCCCTTATTCAAGAAGGGAAGTAGAGACAACCCTGGTAATTATAGACCAGTGAGCCTCACTTCAGTTGTGGTTAAAGTGTTGGAAAGGGTTATAAGAGACAGGATTTATAAACATCTAGAAAGGAATAAGTTGATTAGGGATAGTCAACACGGTTTTGTGAAGGATAGGTCATGCCTCACAAACCTTATAGAGTTATTTGGGAAGGTGACCAAACAGGTGGATGAAGGTAAAGCAGTTGATATGGTGCATATGGATTTCAGGAAGGCATTTGATAAGGTTCCCCACAGTAGGCTATTGCAGAAAATCCTGAAGCATGGGATTGAGGGTGATTTAGTGATTGGGATCAGAAATTGGCTAGCTGAAAGAAGATTGAATGTGGTGGTTGATAGGAAACGTTCATCCTGAAGTTCAGTGGTGTACTGCAAGGATCTGTTTTATGGCTACTGTTGTTTGTTATTTTATAAATGACCTGGATGAGGGCGTAGAAGGATGGGTTAGTAAATTTGCGGTTGACACTAAAGTTGGTGGAGTTGTGGACGGTATGGAAGAATGTTGCAGGTTACAGAGGGATAGAAATAAGCTGCAGAGCTGGGCTGAGAGGTGGCAAATGGAGTTTAATGTAGAAAAGTGTAAGGTGATTCACTTTGGAAGGAGCAACAGGAATACAGAGTATTGGGCTAATTGTAAGATTCTTGGTTTTTGCAAGGTTTGTGAAGGTTTTCCAGCTCAGGTTTAAGGTGTAGGTTTGCTTGCTGAGCTGTAGGTTTGATATTCAGACGTTTCATTACTTGGCTAGGTAACATCATCAGTGGTGACCTCCAAGTGAAGCGAAGCTGTTGTCTCCTGCTTTCTATTTATATCTTTCTCCTGGATGGGGTTCCTGGGGTTTGTGGTGATGTCATTTCCTGTTCGTTTTCTGAGGGGTTGATAGATGGTATCTAGATCTATGTGTTTGTTTATGACATTGTGATTGGAGAGCCAGGCCTCTAGGAATTCTCTGGTATGTCTTTGTTTAGCCTGTTCCAGGATGGATGTGTTGTCCCAGTCGAAATGGTGTTTTATTTTCATCTGTGTGTCAGGTTATGAGGGAGAGAGGGTCGTATCTTTTTGTGGCCATCCTACAACGCCATAAACAAACACATAGATCTAGATACCACCTATCAACCCAGCAAACGAACAGGAAATGGCATCACTACAAACCCCAGGAACCCTATCCAGGAGAAAGATATAAATAGAAAGCAGGAGACAACAGCTTCGCTTCACTTGGAGGTCGCCACTGATGATGTTACCTAGCCAGGTAATGAAACATCTGGATATCAAACCTACAGCTCAGCGAGCAAATCTACAACCTAAAGATTCTTGGTAGTGTGGATGAGCAGAGAGATCTCAATGTCCATGTGCATAGATCCTTGAAAGTTGCCACAGATTGATAGGCTGGTTAAAAAGGCATATGGTGTGTTAGCTTTTATTCATTGAGGGATTGAGTTTTGGAACCATGAGGTCACGTTGCAGCTGTACAAAACTCTTGGTGCGGCCACACTAGGAATATTTGCATGCAGTTCTGGTCACCGCATTATAGGAAGGACATGGAAGCATTGGAAAGGGAGCGGAAGAGATTTACCAGGATGTTGCCTAGTATTGGGGGTGGGGTGGGGGGTGGTGGTAGGTCTATTGAGGAAAAGCTGAGGGATGCGAGACTGTTTTCATTAGAGACAAGAATGTTGAGAAGTGACTTATTAGAGACATACAAGCTGATCAGAGGATTAGATAGGGTGGACAGTAAGGACCTTTCTCCTCAGATGGTGAAGACTAGTATGAGGAGATATAGCTTTAAATTGAGGGGTGATAGAGAGAGGATAGATGTCAGAGGTAGGTTCTTTACTCAGAGAGTAGTAGGGGTGTGGAATGCCCTGCCTACAACAGTAATAGACTCACCAATTTTAAGGGCATTTAAATGGTCATTGGATAAATATATGGATGATAAATGGAATAGTGTAGATTGATTGGCTTCAGATTAGTTTCATAGACTGGCGCAGTATTGAGGGCCAGAGGGCCTGTACTGCGCTATAATGTTCTATGTTCTAAGGAGAATGAAAGAGCAGCAAGTCCTGGCAAATCAAAAGGACCACCTAGTGAACCTATAGACAGTGACAATTGAACTATCTTCCTTGTATTTTCCTCTATCCATAACAGAATTTTTTTTAAACTGGTGGAATTACCTATAATTGCTTACTTCTAGCTAGTATCCACGTATTTGTAATATTTACAAATTCTTCTTAAATAAAGAAACATGGTCCATGTTGTCTGTCAACCCGGGTCTAAAATACAGGTACATCAGAGAACTTTGTGATCTCTTATAAAACCTTTGGCTTTTGAGTCAACTCCGAGAATAGTGGAGCTTGATTTTCAGTGTGCGACTCCAGTGAGGCGTAACTGTTCTTGCTTCCACTTTCTAATTTAAATATTTTACAATTCAGTTGGTAACATTTCTTCCTGTGATAAATAAAACTACTGATTGAAAGACAGAGGAACTGCGGCAGTACATCACAAAACACATCTGGAACCTCGGAGAATCTGGCAAATTTGAGCAACAAAGACAACTTAGGATGGACCTTTGGAGCAAAAGTAAGTTATTCTGCTCCTAAATCCATTCTGTCATTCAATGTTGAGTGTCCCTAACTTGAACAAGATTGTGTTGGAGTCAGGCTCCTGAGCCAGAGCTCATCCACTGCAATCTCCAGAGGACCCAGTGGATCCAGTGCATAGATCTCAAGAGGACCCAGTGCACGGACCTCGAGTGGGCCCAGTGCAGAGGAGAGTGGGCCCAATGCGTGGGCCTCGAGTGGGCCCAGTACAGAGGAGAGACACCCCAGTGCGTGGGCCTCGAGTGGGCCCAGTGAAGAGGAGAGTGAGCCCAGTGCGCGGACCTCAAGTGGGCCCAATATGTGGGCCATGAGTGGGCCTCGAATGGGCCCAGTGCAGAGGAGAGTGAGCCCAGTATGTGGACCTTGAGTGAGCCCAGTGCAGAGGGGTGAGCCCAGTGCATGGGCCTTGAGTGGGCTGAGTGCAGAGGAGAATGAGCACAGTGCGTGGGCCTTGAGTGGGCCCAGTGTAGAGGAGAGTGAGTCCAGTGTGTGGGCCTCAAGTGGGCCCAGTCTGTCAGCATCTAGTAGATCCAGTGTATGGATCTCAAGAGGGCCCAGTATGGTCCTTAAGTGAGCCCTTACTTTTCTGGGGTGAGCACAGGACCTGACAATGGAATTGGCAGCTACTATATCAGCAGGTGGGATGTGGGCAAGGTAGGCCCAGCGGCAAAAGATGGTGCCTGAAGATCGGTCGGATCCTGTGCTGGCAGCGGTGAAGCAGTGGAAGAGCATCACATCAATGTCGGCAAGGTGGACCCAGGGCAAAAGATGCGACTCTAATGTTGGTTGGGTTCGATGTAGATGGTGGTGAAGCAGTGAATGAGCAATGGCAGCGTTGTTGTCGCTGATGGTGAGAAGCTGGCTCAGGAATGACAGACTCTCTTTAATTTTTTTTTGGTCTTATTCTTAAATTATTCAAAATGGCACTGAATCATGG